>NW_012155729.1:6807224-6811792 GCF_000956105.1 Propithecus coquereli
TATTAAATAATTATTGATGTGATTACTTAATGTATCAAAACTCTCTGTCCAACTGCTTTGAAGATAGGAATTCTTTCTCAGGAGACACTTGTAAGTAATGCGAAGTAATTTCACAGCATATTACAATAAAATCAACTAGTCTGTTAATAAATGTTCATTTTCTTCGTAAGAACAGACAAATTTTCTGTCTCATAAAAATGCAAATATTTTCATTCCAGAATATGCTTTTGGGAGGCCCTTTAGTTGGGGAGCCTGTCATATTCCCTTGTAGCACCCTGGCAGACCCCAATGTGAGTGTTTGCTATTTGCACAGATTTGAGGAGAAGGGATGAT
Organism: Propithecus coquereli; assembly: GCF_000956105.1. Classification (NCBI taxonomy): domain Eukaryota; kingdom Metazoa; phylum Chordata; class Mammalia; order Primates; family Indriidae; genus Propithecus; species Propithecus coquereli. The sequence goes on from NW_012155729.1 coordinate 6,807,558, forward strand.
AACAGTTTTTGCTCACCTTAGATTTCTCAGTGCCTGGCACATAGTAGAGTTTCGATAATTATTTTTTGAATGATAAATCAATAATAAATGAATGCAAAAGTGCTTTGCTTTCATCCCCTTCCAATATCAGTAACTTTTTCCTAAAAGAGCATAAAATTGCAATATGCTTCTATCCATGTTTGAGAGAAAGTGGATAGAATTGTAATAAATAAATTATTACAACACACACAGAGACACATTATGTGTGAAGTCTTTGAAGGTTCTTTTCTTTGGACAAAAAAAAAAAGAGATGAGAATCGTATATCAGAAACCTTCACAAATTAAGCAATCCTTGGGGTCCATGTTATAGAAGTAGGTACACGAAATAGGTAACATTTTAGCAGCTAATATCTGCATTGATAATGTTTATACAGTGCGATGCCATCTGCTGCATGAACATTTGCACATATTAATGGGCCCTGAGCTTGCAATGATATATTTTACATGCAGAAGCATGTCAGAAATGTGTAACAGATCAAATATGTGGACCCATAATAGACATTCCATTATCATGTTAACTGTAATCTGAACACTTGGTTTTCTGATGATTTTACTATAAAACTATATATTTTTAGAGCCCCTTAATTTCTACACCCTCCCTGACCACATTACTCTTCCCCCTTTGATGATATAGGGCAATATTGACTCTCCAGCTTCTCATTTGATATCACCAACTCTGTTTAACTATTTCCAAATGACATAGTTGTCTTCCCCAAATGGTTGTAACTTCTCCAGATCAGCGAATGTGTTCCCCTTCTCTGACATCCACATGATACACAGATTCAGGGTTTTCAGAGATAATGTTAACTTTTGAAGTGCCAGTGCTAAACATGTCCTGGATATTTGTTTCTATAGAAATACCACAATAAATTAATACAGATTATATGAAACATAAAATGTTTTCTTGTTTGCCGGTTCATCTAATATTGTCTGGTCTCAACACCAGTCACTCTCTGTACATTACCTATTTTTTCATAGTCCCTTATTACTATTTTAAATTACATTATTTTGTTTTTACTTGATTATCATCTGTCTCTCTCACTAGAATCTAAGCTCCATGAGGACAGGGACCTTTCTGCCTTGTTCATGGCTGTGTCCCCAATGGCTAGAATTCTGTCTATAGGAGATGCTTGATAAGTGTTAATAATATTCCCTTATGTGCTCCATTTAGAGTTGATACCTTACTAGGATTAGCTTCACAGTGTTAGAATTGAATTTAGAGTTCATTTAACCTCACCATCCATGCAGAACACAAATCTCCGAGAGATATTTACGTGGCCTCTGTATTCTCGTGACAGGGCGTCTGTTGCATATTGAGGCAACTTGAGCCATTGTTAGAAAGCTGTTGTTATTAAAAGTTCTTTTTTTTGTAAGTTGACAGGTCACGTTGTATGCTTTTATTGTGTACAATATGATGTTTTTTCCTTTTTGTGATGACTTGAAACCTGTCTTGCTGATACATTTCATTACAAGTCCTAGTTTTGCTCCATGGAACTACAAAAACAAGTCAATTTCTACAAAATTACTCTTCCAATATGTTCACACACACACACACACACACACACACACACACACACACACACACACAATTTTCCTCTTTGAATAAAACATTACTGACATTGCTCGTTCACTCTGCTAGGTGTGCCAGACAGAAACAATCCCTGCTTTCATGTCCACGTAGTCAAATGGGAGAGACAGATAATTAAACACATTATGTTCATAACACATGTTAAGCACAATGCTTGAATAAGAAGTACAAGATCAAAAAGAACCAAAGTAAAATCTGGTCCAGATCGAGAGGCAGCCCAAGTTGTGCTGACTCTGAAACAGATGTACAGTGTAACATCCTTCTGCATCCCTCCCCGCCCCCACCCCAAGACGAACATTACTTAGAAACACTTCTGAAATTGGATTTGTGGATTTTTTTTAGATGTGATAACATAGTAAGTCTGGCCTTGATAGAGTCACAAGGCAAGAGGAGAATCTACCAAAAAGAGCACTTTGCATTGGTTTACTATGTATAAGATTGGATGTTACTATCAGCTGCTAGAATTTCATTTTGTTTTAATTTTTGAGTGAGCTCTTTAAAGATTGGATTGGCTTTCTAAATCTGGCTTCATATTTTTCCTTATAAAATAATGTGTGATTCTTATGAAGAAACCTGTGTGTTTCTGGATGTTGCTCATTTCTAATATGTACATTTGATTTCCTATAGCAAAGATTTTCATTATATACATTTAGATCATTAATCAAATGAGTAGCTCCTTGTACTAAATAATGCATGTCATTAGCCCCATCACATGGTCATTGATCATAAAATTTTGAATAGAGATGCTTAAATGTTACGACATATACTTCTAACTAGACTTAATCAGTTTGCAGGGTAAAAAATAACTGCAGTTATAGGGATTTGCTTTTCAAACTTTTTTCCCCTCTTTTCACCCAAGTTTGTTACTTACCTTCAATCTTGCTATTGTTTCTTATCGAACATGCCTGCCACTTTTTACCACTCATACTAAAACACATCCTTCTCTTTATACTCTCTCAACACAAACTCATGTTCTTCTACACTGTTATTCTCTAGTTCTCTTACTTTCTGAACATAATTTGATCCTTGTTACAGAATCCAAATGGTCCTGAAATTGCATGGAAAGAAAAAATGACTTCTTTAACTCTGTGTAACTGAGCTTTGGTCATTCCACAGATTTTAGTCGTAAAGAGAAAATAGCCAAATTAACATAAAAGAAAGAAACATGGAATACAGGAAACAAGAAAAACAAGCCACACGTAAAGGTCTTTGACGGTTGTGGCAGATTGTGTTTTCCACAGTATCTCTTGACCCACGTGCTCTTCTACAGCCTCACCCTTCCCCCATCGAGAGGCAGAGGCTAATTCCCTTCCCCTTGACTCTGGGAAGACTTCTGCCTCTCTTGCAACCAATAAAATGAGGCAATGGTGATGCTGTGTGACTTCTGGGCTAGGTCATTGTCTTAGTCTGTTTGTATTGCTGTAAAGAAATACCTGAGCTGGATAATTTACAAAGAAAGAGTTTTATTTGGCTCATGGTTCTACAGCCCATACAAGAAGCATGGCACCAGCATCTGCTTCCGGTGAGGGCCTCAGGAAGCTTCCCCTCGTGGCAGAAGCAAAGGGGAGCAGGTGGCACATGGCAAGAGGAAGGAAGCCAGAGAGAGACAGGAGAAGGAGGTGCCAGGCTCTTTTAACAATCAGTTCTCTCAGGAGTTAATACAGTGAAAACCCATTCATTACTGTGAGGATGTCACCAAGCTGTTCACGAGGGAACCTGGCCCCATGACCCAAACACCTCCCACCAGGCTGTACCTCCAACACTGAGGATCAAATTTCAACATAATATTTGGAGGGGACAAACATTCAAACTGTATCAGTTATAAGAGATTGTAAATGTGACTTTTATCTGGCTCATTTCTTTCTAGAAGACTTCAGCTGCCATGTAAGCAGCCTGACTATGCTGAGGCCACCATGTTGTGAGGAAGCCCAAGCTGCCCATGAGCAGAGACCACACAGAAGGTCTTGACACCACATGAAGAGAGTGAAATGCCCAGTCAGTCTTCAGCTGATTGCAGCCCCAGCCCCTGCCTGGCCTCTCCTCTAGCTCCAGCCACCATCTAATTCAATCACAGAGTCCCACAGCCAGAACCACTCAGCTGAGCCCTCCTCAAATTCCTGACCCACAAAAACCATGAGGAATAATTAAATGAATGTTGTTTCATGCCACTAAATTTTTGAGTCTTTTGTTATGCAGCAATAGACAACCAGAACAACAAAACAATGACTTTCAGAAACTTGGTGCTGAAACAAAGATAATGAAAGATAATCTTGTTCTATGCACAGCTTTAAAAGCAGTGTAGGCTGAGATTCAGAAACATCTAGTCCTCTCAAAAGGTCTACTGGCTATTGGCATTTGTACTATGGCAATACCTATACTTACATTTACCAAATTTTATTAAGTATTATTGAATTTTATAAAATGTTTCACATTCATATAATATGAAAAAATCAGCCTCCATTTTTTTTATTAAATCTAGCAAGAGATTGTATTATTATGTCTTGTAATGGTAGGTGGTCAAATGGAGACTTTTAAAACCCTTTTGGGCCAGGCATGGTGGCTCACACCTGTAATCCTAGCACTCTGGGAGGCTGAGGCGGGAGAATTG
>NW_012155729.1:6812397-6815874 GCF_000956105.1 Propithecus coquereli
TGTGGAGACTCCTAATATAAAACAGCATGCATCAATAAGATTATTTTAGCAGGAAGTAAGAGAAACCCCTAAATCAAATTGTTTTGGACAGGGAAACATTATCTCAAGGAATCCAGAAGTCAGGGATCTGCAAGGATGGTTTGGGCTTTGCTACTTTGAGTCTCTTGGGTTTACCTCATTTGTAAGTTGGCTTCCCCCTTCTGCTGGTAGCAAGGTGGCTGCAGGATTTCCAGACATCACGTCCAGACACAGCAATGTCCACAAAGAACTGCCTCTTGTGATGAATTTGTATTTTGAATGGAAAACTCTTTAGCGTTTAGTGTTCACTCATTCAACAGTTATTTACTGAGCACCAGATAAGTGCCAGGCAATATTCTAAGTGCTTGAAATGCAGGTATGAGGGAAGCAGTAGACTTCTCCTATGACTCATTGGGCATAAATGGGTTACATGGCACTCCATAGCCAATCAGTGGAAATAGGAATGGGACCATTATGATTGATTGAGTCCCAATCCAGGGTATTCTGCCCCCTTTGCAAAAAAAAAAAAAAAAAAGCCCAAAAGATCACCCTCCCCTAAGTTATATTGGGAAGAGATGAACAAATTGGAGTTTTTGAACAATTTAGACTTTTTCTAGCAAGGATTTTCAATGGGGAAAGAATATTCAGTAGGCAATCAACAGTGTCTGCAAACAAAACTTATAAGAATATTCAATTTGTAGAAACTGTGTAATAATGCAGAAGTGTCTTGGTACATAATGATAGATTAAATAACCACGATTTTTTAAGTATATATAAAATAATCAAAATTATATTTTAACAATCTTTGCATATTCCAAAAGACCAAATAGCAATATCAAATGCCAGTAATATATTGCCTGTAATTTAGGTAATGGAACTATTTGTGTATTTGTATCTTCTATTTATTTTTCTCCTTTTTCTCCTTTCTTTAATGATCTTGTTCTTCTTTAAGTTCTTGTCAACTGTGTCCAGATACATTATCTACTGCCTAATCCAAATCAAATAAAACAAATTTATGGAGCCTGAAGTTCCCCAGTCTCAGATCAGAGCAATGACATCTTTATTATTTTTTTTTTTTCCATACTTCCAGCTCATCCAAGAGACAAGCAATTTTAAATAAAGAAGAACTCCCTTGCCAAGAATCTGTAGGTCAAGGATCAGGAATGTATAATATTTTAGAGTTCAAATATTTATCAAAGATTAAGATGATTGTAAATTCACTAAATAGATATGCTTACAACTATGTTTGGTTTTGGTTAATGTTAACACATCTTATGCTTGAATTAATTATGATTTACTGGAAAATCTTCTTTAGAGTACAAGGAGACTATTCCAAGATCAATATTTTGATATGCCTGGAGCCTAGTAAAGTCAGGCCTGAAAATAAATGGTAAATAGTCTGTCTCTCCATCCCCATTACTCTTTGGTTTCAATTTTTGCAGGAACTCCCGTTTGAGGGGCTAATTATGACCACCCAGGCCATTGGGAGACACATGCATTCTTTTGGGAAGAAAAACTATGAAACTGCAAGGCAGCAAGGCTACTCTCCACCACCGTAATCAAGGTAATCTGCAAACTGTACTCAGTGAAAAGTGCAAAAAGGCTAAAAAAATAAAAACCCAAACATGTATCATACCTTTTCAGCTGCACTAACATGCTTATACTTATTAGCAGGACTCAATTTAAGATTTTGAAAAAGTAGTTATAAAGGAAGAAACATACCGTGATTTGCTTTTTAAGGGTGACTACCTATAAAGCTGCAGAGAGTAAAATCTCATAGCGAGTGTGAATTCATAATCACTTACTTGTACGCATCTAAAGGGCAGATGCTGAATCCAGTCGTAGAGATGTGTAGCTGTTGGCCTCTCAAACTGCTTGTAGGAATACTGTGAGTGCTGCTTTTTCCTATCAGTTTGACACCTAAACAGCTCAGAGCTGATAGGATTCTTCATCAATCACTTTGATCACAATGGCTGTATGGACAGGGGATTTGGGAGAGCTGATCTGCTCTGTCACTTTGGGCTATGTGAAGAACATTGTTCTTTTTTTTCTTCCTTCCTTTTCTTTAGGCCATCTCATCCATCAACCAAACTACACAACAATTGAGACCTAAAACTAAAAAAACACATATAATGACACTTGGTTAAATGACTGGGCACTGCTAAACCCACAAGGAATCAGACTAACCATTCAATTTGATTTAAAGAATCGGCCCACCAATCGTTAGATATTCATGTAAACAAATGGGTGTTTGGACTCATGCATCATGTAGCTATAGTTCGGTGTTGGAGAGACTTTAAATACCCAACGTCACAGGACACATTTTTAAAATCAAATGGAAGACTTTGAGACTCTTGAATAAATAACATGCGGAGTGAGTCAAAAACTACATTCTTAAAAAAGAAGTGAATAGAGAATGTAAAGTTCTGGTAAGTTTTAAAATGTGGTCCAGATGCAGGAGTTTGTAGCCAATAGGTTCAAAATAAAGTATAAGCAGGGGATAGACGTGCCAGCCCGAGATGTAGTGATGCAGTGTGAGAAACATGAGCAACATAGTTTCAGCAGTCTGTAGGGACAGCTTTGGACTCTCTGAAGGCTCTGACACGTTGGAGGTCACATTTCCCTCTGAATTTAAAGGTGCCTTATTTTGTCTTTTACATCGGTGAATATGATTAAACTCCTGCTGTTGTGCTAAATTTCCAAGATTGTAAAAAGTCAGGGGAATTAAAAAGGTCACTGCAGTATTTCATTTCACTAGCAAATCCGTGGAATAATGTTATAGGAGGACATAGGAAATTACTCAAAAATAGAACCTGTTTCCAAATTCTGGAAAGTCTGAGTGGGAAAACCTAGGTGGGAAGGAGATGACTCTTTTAAGTATGTATGTACAAAACTGGATGTGATACCCACGTGATAGCCTACGGTCAAGAAAATTGGGATGCCATTTTAATAGCAAAAAGAGACTATATTCTGGTCACTGAATGAGAAGAACTGTCATGAATTAGTTGCAATTTCCATCTTTCTGTGAACTTCTGAAAGTATGTGAAATTGTTTACATATTAGAAATGCTGATTTCACACTTTAGCACCATAACTGAACAATATAATCTTCCTATTTTAGTATAATAACTCTGGTTTACAAAACTAGAAGTAAAATTTTAGATATAAATAGAAAATTAAGAATAGTGAACTCAACAAAGATAGAACATATATATGAATGATCAAGCCTGCATCTATTCAGGACAAAATGTATAACACTTTGTATGGGTTTATAAGATGAAAAAATACTCATGTATAGGCATATAATAAAAATAATAGTAATGCATGTGTGCTTTGAATTCTGTTAAGAGTCCAAGCCAGGCATGGCAGCTCACACCTGTAATCCTAGCACTTTGGGAGGCTGAGGTGGGAGGATTGTTTGAGGCTAGGAGCTTAAGACCAGCCTGGACAACATGGTGAG
>NW_012155729.1:6819524-6822373 GCF_000956105.1 Propithecus coquereli
TCTTAGGCAAAATAAAGAGAGATACATGGTTTCTAGACATGCTCATATTTTAAGATCCTGGACTTAGATCTGAAAAAAATAAAAATGTGACAATTGGAAATCCTTTGCTAAAGAAATTGAACTTATTCAGGTAGTTTTTTTTTTTTAAGTAAATCAGAAGTTATCTCTGAATTTAACTTGTTGGATAAATCTAGTGAAAATGAATAATTTTTCATGCTCAAATCAAAAGTCTAAATGAAAAACGTATTATCTTAGTTTGAAATGCTATAACAGGATGCCATAGATTGAGTGGCTTAAACAGAAGACATTTATTTCTCAGGCTGGTAAGTACAAAACTGGCAGATCTGGTCTCTGCTGAGGTCTCTCTTCCTGGTCTGCAGACAGCTGTTTTCTTGTTGTATACTCAAATGGCAGTGGGGAGCAGAGAGAGAGGAAGCAAGCTCTCTCCTGTTTCTCCTTATGAGGGCACTAATCCCATTCATGGGGGTTCCACCTTCATGACCTAATTACTTCCCAAAGTCTTCGCCTCCTAATACCATCCCATCGGACGTTAAGATTTCATTCAACATATGAATTTTGGGGGGATACAAACATTCAGTCCATAACAGGCATCAAAAGAACATCAAATTTGTTTTCATCAATTAAACTTTTTGTTTTTAGATAATTGCAGATTCACATGGTATTGTAAGAAATAATATAATAAGATCCCATGAATTCTTTTTTTACCCAGTTTCTTCAATAGTAATATCTTGTAAAACTACAAGATACTATCACAAGTGTGCTGACATTGATATAGGCAAGACACAGAACATTTCATCACCACCTGGCCCCTTCATGCTGTCCCTTTAATAGTCACATTCACATCCTTCCTACCTCAGCCCCTCCTTAACCCTTGACATTCCCTTAAACACTAATAGAACATCAAGGCTTAATAACGATCATTCTTATTGTCCATTCTCTATGGTTCATGCATCTTTGTTCTGAGTTAAACTTCTGCACTCTTCTTACCAGTCCAACGTTCAGATTTTTTAATTTATCCATGCCATTATAAAAATAGTATCAATTTCACATGGTAACTCATACATCATGTGGAATTCCCACCTGGGTATATGGATAATAATGAATCTAACTTGTACATGCCAGATAACAGAGTTATCTTCTTGCCTAAGACTATATCAAAACATTAGGCTGTGATCAATATAAACAAAATATCTCAATATAATTTCTCAATATTTTTTAAAATTTGCTTGTGTACAGCAGAAAGACATCTTGGGAGGACAGATATGTGGGCATCTTGAACTGTGGTCTTTTCTCCAATTATTGCCTGACACTGCTGGATTCAGCAGTATGCTGAATGATTGTTTAATGGCTTCAACTACTCTTAGTACAAGCTAGTGGTGGTATTACCATCATATAATTTACTTCCATACGATAGTCTTTTAAAAAGTCTTCTTTTTTTTGGTCCTCAGCACAAGTTAATGAATAAATGGGAAGATATTGTAGCTCACACGCCTCTGAGGTAAGGGCATCCCTAATTGGAGGGGCATATTCAAAGCTCTGGTATCTCTCTTAGAATCCGGAAAAACTGAAGAAAATGGCAACTCTACCAGGTTCTAGGTGGGCATGTTCCTATATACTCTCAACCCTATATTTCATACTACTCCAACTTGTGACTCGCTAAGACAAAATATAGACTCGAGCGCCTGATGAGTGTTTTATTTCCGTGGTAGGAGAATGGATTACTGGGACTGTTGGGCTAGCATTCTGATTTAAGACAGAGAGATGAACATTAATATTCAAGTTCTTTCCCAAATTCTAAATTTCTACATCATAGCATCAGAATAATCTGTTTACAGAATTTGTATTTATATCTTGAATACTAAATAGTGTCTTGCCTTTCCCTTAGTGTTCTCTCTTCGTTGGTTGCATGAACAGCTCTTATATTAAGTGGAAGCTGCACCATCACCATTTACCCACCCCCCCAAAAAATCCCTTCCTGTGTGGCTAGCAGATTCAACATTGTTGATTAAAGAGATCCGAACCAAGGAATAGAACCAAAGCATTTGCCCTGAAGGATTGAGTTATCTATTTGAATTATCTGTTAGTAGAATTATCCTACATTTTGAAGGCAGTTCTAATAAATATTTCATTTGTTTCTATTGAAAAACAGTGGTGTTTTATGGAGACATATATGCATGCTGAAGTTTATCCATTTTATCTTGAAAAAGAAATTTTCATTCTTACACAAAGTGAAATAGTAGATAGAAGAAAGTTGGAACATAACAGCAATCATTATAAATGTTTATAGACATAACGAAAGCCTTATCTAAAGTTCATCCTGTTTAAGGACATGTTTTATGTTGTACAATTCATCTTAGAATATCAATTTAATAAGCACCAAATGAGGCTGAAGACAATGCCGTTATAAAAAATGGAGAAAAATGATTAAAATATGATAATTATACTGACAGCTTATATGCTCAATCTAATCAACCAAGCTCCCAATTTGTCATAATGTACACTCACTCATACATTATTGCTTAATTATAGCAACACTTCTATTTGGAAAGGTTGTCAATCATGTGAATACCCATCATTTTTCTTTTTTTTTTTTCCCTATGAAGGGGCATATATTAAGCAAGGATTTGAAGCCACCATGCTATTGATTTAACCCTTGGAATACTTTTTATGCAAAAAGTATTGTTCTCATAGAATGTTTTTCTTTGTACACAGATTTAGACAAGTTTATACTATGTAATATTATTTTTATGTCAGAATTAATATAGAATATTCTAAAATGAAATTAAATATTGGCAGGAGTTCATGATTTTGTGGTTGTTAAGATATCT
>NW_012155729.1:6833608-6836274 GCF_000956105.1 Propithecus coquereli
CTTTCCTTCCCAACTACTTATTAATGGAAAAGATCATGTGGAATTGGGCATCAGGTAGACTTGATTTGAATACTAGTTCTTTCTCTCAATTACTAGTTGTATGGCCTAGGGCCAGCCACTTAAACACACTTTATTTCTATATCTGTAAAACATGGATGATTAAGCCTATCTCACAGCATTGTGAGGATTAATTAGAATTGAATGTCAGGCACTGAAAGCTGCATCTAGCACATAGCAGATGTACAGTAATAATTCTATTTTTCTACCTCACCGTTACTGCAAGGTTTGAAATGTTTGTTGTTGGGAAGCTATTCAATTTAAAATCTAATTGTGTAATGCTTTGAGTTCTTTAAGGAAAGAAAATACTTCGGGGTTCCAATAATAGAATATTTAATTCCATGATAATGTTCCTTTTTCTTCTCTTCTCCCTTAGCTTGCATGCAGCCAGTAACTTATACCATCAAGTGGTAACTGTACTAGCAATACTATTGTCAGGAGCCAAGGAAACTGTTAAAGTCTTTCTTTGTTAGAGTGAGATGGGCCCAACTTACATTAACATGAGCTCTGAGGACTTCAACTAATTCATTATATTTGTCATTTGACAAGGTTCTTTACAGTGGTATTTTTAGACATAAAATATAGGAGGGGTTACCAAACTTGAATTAATTTGGGACTGTTTTTAAAAACAGAGATTACTGGACTCCATTCCAGGCCAATTGAATCAATTCCAGTTGCTAGGATGCAGCCATCAGTATTTTTAAGAAGCTCACCAGAGGATGCAGGTGCATGAGAGTACAGGGAGATAGTACTAGAGGATTGTCACACTGGTTGTCCCAACCACAGAGAGAGTTCATGGTATATTAGAATGTGCACAAAGCCTGTTTTTGTTTTTAAATATAAATGAGTTACAATTTTTTCAATAACATGGAAAATGGAGAAAGGATGTTTAAGCAACCCTTTTGATTGTGGTTTAAAGTAAGCATTCTCTGCCCTAATGCTAGCTGATTCAACACCCATGGTCTTGGGTGAAGTTACTGGAAGAGCACAAACTACCAAGAAAAAAAGTTAATTTCCTTTCTTGTAATTTGAGTCCCCGTTAAAGCTAATATAATTGTTAGAATAAGTTTTGTTTAATATTAACCAATGAGTTTTCTAAATTTTTCAGTTTGATCTTTGAGTATTCAAGGATTCAGTGGCTATCTTTAGCTTATTCAATCCATGTTAACACCCACCTAATCCACATCTTCTGCAGGTCCAACAGGGTACATACAACACAGCCTGGTTGTTTCTACCATAAACATGCATTGGGTAAAGATGGAAAAGGATTATTTGACACTAAAACTCCTCAAGCCCAAATACTTAGGAAAGAAGATACTGGTGATTAACTACTGCCTTTCAGATTGCAAACCCAAATTCTTTCAGACTCAAATAACTGTCTTGGATGAAGGCTTTTCTGTTAACTAGATTTTTAGATTAATTTGTTTGTGTGATAGAGAAGCCATTTATCTTTCAAGTCTGGCTCTCTAGGTAAATAAACAGAGATCACTGCGGATAGGGACCTATTCGTCTTTGTAGCCCAAACACCTAGCATACTTAACACATACTAGGTGCTCATGAAATATTTCTTGATTATATGAGCTAATTAACTAATTAATTATTAAACATTTAATGAAATGAATCTTAATCTTATAAACAAATTCATATATGTATTAGTACTTTAAAAGAAGCCTCATAGATCTGCAGCGTTAACTTACCTCTGATGATTTTCTGCTTTTGGTTTTCTCCTTCTGCAAACCATTTGGCACTTTCCTACGTCTTCCATGGCGTCTTTCATCTCTAACCTCTTGGAACCTGAGCAAAGTTAACTGGGGTCTTAGCGGAACGTCCACCTTGTCCTGTTCTCCTGGGCCTCTCACCTTGTCCATTCTGTTTTCTCTCCACTCAAGTCTCTTGGTCCTTCAAGACTCAGCATAGGCTTTCTCTGACTGCCCTAGCCTGAGTCGAAAGCCACTCGGTGTGCTCCCCGGGCACCCTGCCCACTGCTATCTCACCCTCTGCAGTGCACTGTGCCTGTGGCTTTGGTTGCCCTCCCCAGGAGATGACCTAATGCCCGTGTCCAGGAGATGTGTTATTTCTGTGTCTTCAGTGACTACCACACAGTCAAGAGTTTAGTAGATTTTCACAACACCCTTAGCATTTATTGGGAGTTTATTATGTGGCAAGCCATGCGCCAATGCTTTGCATGGATTATTTCATTTATGTCCCACAACAACTCTAAGAGTGGGTTTTATAATTAATTATCCCCGCTGTGCAAAGGAGGAAACAGAGGCATAGATAGGCTAAGAAACATGATTTCTTTTTTCTCTCTCTAAAACATCTCTGAAGTACAAGGGAGAAGAAAGTCTAGAGTTTGATAAGAAATGGCAGGCATTTTAAAATAATTATGATTTGAAACAGAAACTTCAGTGAGAAACCACAAGATATCGAGAAAATAGTCCTACATTGAAATTCTGGCTCCAATATGTACGAGCTATTGGATTCTATTCAAATCATTTAAGCTGTCTGGATCTCAGCTTCTTTATATAAGGAAGAAAGGTACTGACTGATATTTCTTGAATGCCCATGTACGATACTAGATACTTTATATAAATTATAGCTTAATTCTC
>NW_012155729.1:6837457-6838047 GCF_000956105.1 Propithecus coquereli
ATGACCTTAGAGTATTGATTACACCATCTTAAATTAAGGAAATAATAGTATACTAGGAGTTGAAAATGAGATAACAGAAGTGAAATTGTTTTAAAAATAAACAAAACTTCTATACAAACGAAAAATATTATAATTATATAGACATGAACTCAGGGAAAAACTACTCTATGTTTCAAAAAACATAGGTTATAGAGAAATGATTACAACTCTATCCCAGACTGAAAAGTTTTCATAGGCTAACATTAAAATGCTCCAGCTTAGCAATATTGCATACTTAAAGTTCATGCATAATATGCATGCTCAGGAATATTTCATGCTTCCAGGTCAAAGTCTTCAAAATAGGAATAGAAGGATTTCCAATAGAGAAAGTTCTGGAGATCTTGGGACTGAGGGAAGCCATATTTATGAATGAATGAAAGGTGATAGTTTGTAACCCAAGTGTTTGTTGCATTGTTTCTCCAGTTTCTGCAGCCACCTTTGCATACGACTTAAAAAAAACAAAAAGAAAAACAAAAAACTTCTGGATGATGATATTTAGCCAATTAAGAAATGAATTAACTCTCTGGGAGGCCGAGGCGGGCGGATTGTTT
>NW_012155729.1:6838097-6840741 GCF_000956105.1 Propithecus coquereli
TGTGGTGTGGTCCACTCTGCAAGCTTTCTCTTCCTCCCTGGGGAGCTGTTTCGCTGGGCTCTGTTCCCCCACCTCCTGATTACTCAGTTTTGATATTCAACTGACTGATCCGGGGGAAGGTTCCAGGTCCATCCCAGCACACTGGCTTGAACTCTGCAGCTCCGTCATTAATCTGGTTGCCTTCTGCTGATATCATATGTTCATGCAAAATCTGCATCCAAAGATCCTAAGGAGAATTTGGAAATGTTTATAAATATCTCAAACAAATAGCATATTTGAACATGGGAGGGGGGGAGTTTGCAGGGCTGAAACTATCCAAAGAATTATCGTAAATTTTTATTTCTTTCATACAACGAGATAGCTAACAATAATCTTTGCTTACTATGAAAGAAGGCAGGAAAGATTAATGAGTACCACACTTTGAAGCTCAAAGGAGAGTAAGAATGAAAGGTGATGGAATTGTCTGGGGTTATGTGGGCAACTCTTCACTATACCACTCAAGATCCACTGAGCCCTGTTCCCAAGTGTGTGCCCAACAGAGACCAGGGGAAAAAGAACAAGGACCTTCTAATATTTAAGAAGAATGTCATAGAGAGTTTAGGTCAGCTGTATAGAGGAACAATCCGACATGGAGAATATTTCAACAGGACACTGAAATCCCTAATAACTTTGGATCAAATTTCTGCCAGTTGAATGAAGTGCAAAAAAACCCAACCAGGCCCTCTCTGTAGTGGTATTAGATCTTAATAGCCTATGAATGATCAACAGAATTCTTATTGACCTGATTAAATGTACCACACAGTTTGATATCAACATGGGTGTCATTAGGTACTAAAGAGAATCTATTATCTCATTCCATGATGATATTTAAAAATATAAAAACTGCCTTCCTATCTCAAATAAAGAGGCTGTCTGTTTTTAAGAAAAAAGAATCAACAAGACCATGCATTAAAATGTTTCTCATTCTCCTAATCGATTACTATATATATAACACATATATAAATCATGACTATGTGTGTGTGCGTATATGTATGTGTATAATTCAAAAAAGAGAAGTCGATATATTAAACTTTTTTCTCCTTAACTAGTATTATGATTAAAATATTCAACATACATTTGTTGCAAACCTACTATATGGCACATGTTGTAAATAGGGACTTTTACATCCACTATCTTATTTAACGTTGTTATTAAATACTCATTTTCATTTTCCTTGTAAAAAATAAAGTCTAATACCTTTGTAGCCTGAGGGAAACCACTTAACCTTTATTCTTCAATTTTATTTAAAATTGAGATGATAATATTTACTTCCCAAGGCACCATGCATACTAATTAATTAACATTGGCAAAGATCTTGAAGACAAAAAATGTGGAAATTCTAAACCTAATATTATGTTTTTATTCCTTACAGTGCCCTTGATATCCTTTTTATTTTTTCTTTTATTTTCTAACAGCAAGGTAACTTTCAATTTTAAAAAATTTGACATCGGCTATACCTACCAGCTGTTATCAAGGCTAAGGATGATATTTATCCTAATGTTTGCATATACATAGCAAAATGTGTCTACCAAATACAGGCAAACTTCAGTGAAAATAATATGATGAAATTCTTTTAATATTGGCTTCCAAAATACATGAATATATAGGATGGAATATACTGCTCTTATGTTTTATGTTATCAGTTATATAAGAGACTTCAAGACAGTCTTCAATGTAAGGAAACAAATGGAAAGAACAATCACCTCCCTTTTCTAATGGGAATCATTTTCATTTTGGATAGTCCCATATCCCTGAATATGTTTTAGGAACACTCAGAATACTATTCTTATTCTTCAGAGGCTACTTTGCAATGATTAAGCAACAATTTTACGTACTTAATAGCAAAAGTAAACCTCTGTAAAAACGACAATTGAACTGTATTCTTGTTGAACTTCCCTGAAAATAATATTAAAGTTTTCAAATATGGCACATTTCATATGATATTCATTTCAATCACACTACTGTTTGGTCCCTAATACCTGTAGCAATGAAAGGACCTCAGAAATCCTGAAATAAAAAGGAATGAGTTTGCAAATAAACACAATGGGCAAATCCACGAACTTTAGTGTACTTTTTAAAGGCCCAACGTTATATTGGAAAAAACCTTCTCTTTCTCTCAATTTCAATGTCAATGTTAATCTCAGTGTCCCCTTCCCTTTCCTTTCCATTTCTGGCCCTAATATCTATGAATTGTGAGGGAAGACAACATGTTTGCCCCAATTTCTTCTATATTCTGAAAGTTAAAGTATTAATTTGGAAAATAACGTTTTATAATCAATAAATGATTTATTGTTTGTCTTATCAGGAACGAAGCAATTCTATCACCAGTATTAACATAATACAACATTTGTATATATAAATCCTTATAAACTGTCCAAAATACAAGGGTAACATAGCAGATAAAATCTGCGAGGACCTTGCAATTTATAATATATATAGGCTGTATTAAAAAATAAACTACTAAGGCCGGGTGCGGTGGCTCACGCCTGTAATCCTAGCTCTCTTGGAGGCCGAGGTGGGCGGATTGTTTGAGCTCAGGAGTTCGAAACCAGCCTGAGCAAGAGCGAGACCCTGTTTCTACTAAAAATAGAAAGAAATTAACTGG
>NW_012155729.1:6840791-6843654 GCF_000956105.1 Propithecus coquereli
AAAGAAAGACAAAATTTGATCAGAGTGTTTCCCCATTTGCCTGTGATCCATATTGATCAAGAATTGTAAAAGAAATGGCAGTGAGGGTGAAATTTAGATAGCTCTTAGAAAAGGATGGGAGTGCTTATGGAAATTGACTCTACCCATAGAGCAAATTCAAGGTTTGTTTTACCTTTTACTTCATCTCTGGCTACATCATTCTTCTTCCAATTGATGAAAATGTTTAATACATTGCTAAAACAAGCATCCAAGTGTATCTGCCAGGGTCACTACTGAGAGTTTAGTAACTCGACCGTGTAACCAGGTCTACTCTAGCAAAATAAAGTGATAAATTAAAATAACCATTCATATTATTGAAAATGACTGAAGCTTTGTCTCAATTATTTTAAACATATTATTGGCTATATAAGATACATATTAATATGTACATGCATATATGTATCCATATCCTCTCTCTATGATATATAATATATCCTATAGTGTATATATACTATATAGTATATATGTAGACTATGTATATATAACTATATGTGTATATAGTGTATTCTCAATTTTTTAACCTAGATTATTTAATAGACCATTTTGTCAAGATGGTCAGATTATTAGCTAAAAATTGAAGAAAAAAAATTCTTACTAAATGTGGACATTTTGGCTCCTTAGGAATCTGCATTATTCTTTCTATTCCATTCGACCACTAGAGTAGACAAGTCCTTGGGGGTGGGAGGAGAGAGAGAAAGAGAGAGACTGACTTTATTTCTTCTTCATTTCTCCAAATATTCTCTTTTGTAAATGTAAAATACTGAAGTAGATGTTCAAATTTGCAAGTTCCATTATTCCTTAAAAGCTAGTTTTGTGAGGATGAGATATTCTGACATATACAATTGCAAACATGGAATTCGAGCCCAAATGTCAGTTGCACCACATTCCTGTTACTCTCATGAATTACTAACTCTTAAGCAGTTTGTCAAGCGTTTTAATCTTTAAGGCCTCAGATATAATAGCTGCATCCAGGGACCTGTGGGCATTTGGCACACATACATCATTATTTTCAAGATATTTATTTAAAAATTCATTACAAGTGTTAAAATACCAAAATCTACAGGTACACTTAAAATTGAAAAATAATAGCATCATATCACTTGGATCTATAATTTTGTTTACAATCTTTGACCAAGTTCTCTACACTGGGGTCCAACATAGGCTTGCACCATAGGTCAAGTTTAATATTCAGGTAGTTTCATTTCTTAATTTTTAGTATTTTTTACTTCTGTCAAATAATAGTTATAAATCATTAAAAATTGAACCAAGTGACTATCAGATAGTTATGGATATTACCATTAAACTTGAGCTAAAAAATTATGGAGTGACATTTACCAGAAAAGGTACGTTGGCATCAGAAGCTACATAAAGTCTGCTCTGAAGTGTTTCTGTTACTATTGCTGGGTAACAAACCATCCCAAAACTTAGTGGCTTAAAACAACAACCGTTTAATTATATTGCATGGATTTCAGAGGTCAGGGATTCATGCAGGTCTCAGCTGGGCGATTCTTCTGTTCCTCATTGCACTGATGAAGGTCATTCAGTGGGAATCAGCTGGTGGATGGACTCATCTGGAGAGTCTGCAATAGCCTCATTCACGTGCCTGGTGCCTTTGTGGGGACGGCTGGGAGGGTAGGCACAGCTGGGACTGACAACCAGAGCACCCCATGTGGTCTCTCTAGCTTGACAATCTTGAGATAAACAAGGCAGCTGGATTCTCCAGAGCCAGTATCCTAAGAGAACCACTGAATGTATTTATCATGAATAAGATAGCTAGTTTTGCGGAATTGTTGGTGATGATGTAACATGTACCTGATTTTGCAACAAAGCTGGATCTCTTTGTAATTTCGTCTTCAGATCTCGTTTTTGGTACAATTTTCAACGGTTTTATCCCAGAGGGTGTGATTTTGAAGCTAGTCTGGAAAAGCTCCATTTGTTTACCAGAGAAACCACTGGGTTTGGTTTGCGGGGATTGGGGGAAGGGGAGAGAAGGTGGACAGAGAGAGGATATGAAAACTGATGTTTCATGCTATTATTTCACATGGTTTAAATGCATTTTCTATTGATCATTTGTGTAATAAAATTTAATTTTAAAAAATTCATCATTATACATTTTTGTTGAGAGAGCTGCTTAGGTAAAATCACCATGATCACATACTCACTTTTCCCAGCAAATAAATATTCATAGCCAAAACTATTTAAAAAAAAAAACTATTCTCATGATATTAGTTTTAGTTTTTATGTACTATTTTTTACTACTCTTCAGATCCAAAATCTCTTTTAAATCATTCATCTATTTTTGTAAACTGTGTATAAAATACATCACCATCATTATAATTATAATCACCATCAGTAAGCATTTATGGAGAGAACAATAAGTGCCAAACACTATTCTTAGCTCTTTATATGTATTACCTCATTCAGCCTTCATAACAATTCTGAGATTAGTACTATTATTATTCATTATTTTCAGTTGAGGAAATGGAAGTATGGAAATCACTTGCCAGAGCTATTTTCTGCTACTAAATATTAGAAACCATTAGAATTCGGACTCAGACTTGAGTTACCTGGCTACACCAACAATAGCGACAGGAAATTTGTTGGAAAAGCCCAGGACCATGTTCTTGCCTCAGTTGCAGCCTTGTTGCATTTTTGCTCTACTGTGGTGTGGTCCACTCTGCAAGCTTTCTCTTCCTCCCTGGGGAGCTGTTTCGCTGGGCTCTGTTCCCCCACCTCCTGATTACTCAGTTTTGATATTCAACTGACTGATCCGGGGGAAGGTTCCAGGTCCATCCCAGCACACTGGCTTGAACTCTGCAGCTCC
>NW_012155729.1:6847483-6860651 GCF_000956105.1 Propithecus coquereli
GAAGTAAGCTGTAAATTCAATTTATGAACGAAACAGCTATGAGAATGAAGCTATGAGAATAACAGAAGGTAAATAGTACAAACTGTGAGAAAATAAAAATAATGCATAATTAATACAATTCATGAGATGGGAGAAACTGTGAATATGCTAATTTCCTTATCTTGCCCAGCAGGGAATCAATCAATTAATATTGTTTAAAAGTAAAACTTGGAATGTGGGGAAGGAGGTGAAAAATAAAATTAAAAAAAAAAGAAAAGTAAAACTTGACATTTAACACATAACTAAAGTTTTTCATACTGCTTTTTTCCCTTGATTTAGAAACAAATTCCTACTGAAGGAGAAAATATTTTTCAGAAGTTCAATGGATCCTTTAATTACACTTTAGTTTCATTTGCTGCTATCAAAAAAAAAATTAAAGACTTTTTATTTTTAAGTGCCGTTACTAATGTGATTCCATTTTTATAAATATTATTTCTCCCAACATATCATTTTTGCTTCAAAATGTATAACTTGCATGGGGTCATCTGAAAGGATGATCGCTTCATATAAATGATTATATCTGAGTAATAAGATATTTGTTAACAATTATCACTTTCATCTTTGTAACTGGATTTCTTATAATAGGCATGTATAATTTAATGAAAAATTAGTATTTTGCAAAACACTGTGAAAAGTCATAGATGATTCACATAATGCTTTATAATAAACGAGCAAGCTAACAGCCCCACAGGGCTGGATAAGAAGAGGTTAGAATGCAGGTGTAGAGACAAAAGAAATGGGAAGAAAAACCTTCACACCAGGAAGAAAATACTCACCAAACATATAGATATGATTTGAATTTTAGGATAAATGTGAAGGATGTTAAAATGTAGCAGAAAGATGATAGCTATTTGGTACATGATTGAAGAAAATATTCATATTTTTTAATTTGTTTTCTGTATAGTGCTCCTCCAAAGTGACTCACAAAGATCAATGGCTTTAGGAGCACATGTCCATCCCGGTTCCAGACTCCAACCCCATGGTGAGAAATGGGAGCACATTCCTCTGCCAGATACAAGTATATCGGCTTCTAGGCTGTCTGGTGTTCAAAGACCAGAGGAAGAGTCTGGCCTGTGAAGTGCTGGGGAGAATTTGGGATGATGGAAAATGCTGGTTATCATGTGTTCAGTAGCCTAAGTTGGGTCAATACATAGGAGTGGGAGCAATCTAGGAATATGAAAATATATTGTGAGAATTCATGCAGTATCAGCATTTAAAAAGGAAATCCAAATGTTCAATATTTATAAATATTGAACAAAAGACATGAAGAGACAATGTACATGCACATAAATATACCTACTAAACAAACATAAAATTGCCCACCTCATTAGGAATAAAAGTTAAATTTTGCCATTTCATGTGATAACACCATTTTTAGCATCATAATACCAATGTGATTATCTGTTGGCACTGTTCATCCCAATCTCCAAAGCCTTAGATCTTGGGTAACTGGCTGCTGAGATCATTTTCTGTGGTCCCTTGCTTTGCCTTAGTATAAAAGTCTGCCACAAGAAAAGACGAAAAAAGTGCAGACAAAAAAACCAATTGCATAAGAATTAAATTGTTAAATCTTTTAAAGGGAGAAAAAAGTGAAACTAGAAAAAGAAAAAAAAAAGAGGTCAATGTTTATTTGGTCTCAGTTTATCTAAGTAAAAGGGCAATTTAAAAATTAAGAATATAACATCTAACTAAATGAAAACTTGAATTAGCTATATACCAAAAATACCCATAAAATTAAAAAGTAAAAGACAATACAAATTTGCAAAAATATGAAGAATTCAGTTCTTAGTATATGAAACCTATTTTTAAATCAAGAAGAAAATCATTAACATGCAAAGGACATCAACAAGCAATTTTGCAAAACTTAAAACTGCTGATCAAAATATGGCAAGAGAAAGCTTTATCAATAATAAGATGAGTAAAAACTTTTAAAATGAGCTGTCATTCTGTACTTCTATAATTAAAAATAGTAAAATCTGATAATATTATTAAACGTTACTGAGAGTTCAATGAGAGCAGGACCTTCATACACTGGCAGTAAGACTGTATGTACTTTGATATGACTTATCTGGAAAGCAAATGAGCAACATGAATTTCTAAAAAAAAAGCACAGCCTTCAACCTAGTAATGACTGCTGGAGCTCTATCCTAAAGAAAAATAATCAGAGAGACATACGAAGATTACTCATAACAGCAAAATTTGGGAAAGAGCCTAAAAATTCAACAATAAGAAAATGACTAGTGAATAATGGTATATCCATTAAAATTGTATTTTGGAAACTAAAGGCCTAAGAAAATGCTTATTTCTCAATGTGAAATGAAAAAAAGCAGAACTCAATTCTGTGTACACAATGAGATTTCAATTTTATAAATCATGTACTCTGTGTGTGTATGTATCTATGCATAGAAAAAAAGAGTTGGGATAAACATATCAAAATGCTATTAATAATTATTTTTCTAGTTTGTAGGATTGTGCATAATTATTTTCTTCATACTTTTATTTTCGAGATTTTTAAAACTAGAATGGATTAAAATCTTTCTCTTAAAAATAAAATCCTTTTTATCACTTAGAAAAGTAACACTCCTCAAAATTTACTCTAAAGCATAATAGTCAATTTGTGGGAAACATTATGCACAAAGAAATTTATCACGGAATTATTCATAATCTTAAAAATTGCCAATAACTCTAAGGCCCATTAATAGAGGGGATAACTAGTCCAACATCTCAACAATAGAATCTAACACATTTATTTAAACCAACAACTATGATGATTATATGTAAAAACAAGGAGAATATTTTAACAAAAAAATTCATCAAATAGCATGCAACGTTTGATTAAAACTGTTAAATGTATACAGATATATGTGCATATAAAATATTAGAAGGAAACTTGTAAACATTTGTAGTTATGTTACTTCTGGGTTCAATGGTGAGTGAAATTTTTATTTATTTAACTTTCTTCCCAAACTTTTTTATAATACGCCTATTTCATCCTTTATAATAAAACTTGTTTAAAAGACAAATCATAATGTCTGAATCAGAGAAGAACAATTAGCATAATCATCCATTTCAATTCTATTTATTCTTCTTTCTTAATGCCTAACCATTTGTATGGACTCGGGTCCTTGAATTATTAGTGTTTGTCAATGTAGTGTCATGGGCTTCAATTTTGAGTTTATAAGATTTTTAGTTGACGAACTCATTTGTTTCACATTTCAGGATGTACACGTGAATAGCATCCTTCCAAAGTTCTCTTGTCCTCTTGGGTCAGGGATACTGACGTTCCACATGTCTATGGAACTTGACTTTTATAGGTATCCTTAGAGTCAGAGACAATTTTTAGGGATGACACACGTTTATATAGGGTTATATAGGGTAAGATAAATTTCCTTTAAAAATCTCAATCCTTTATAATTATACCTCATATATGATACAAACATGATGACACACAGATTCAATATTTTATGAGATAATTTTATCTATGGTAGGTTGTCACTTATCAAATGATTACAATAAAGGAATATGCATGCATTTATTAACCATCTTTCTGTGCTATAGAATTCAGGCTCTATAGACTGAACAAAGTTACCATCTTTCTGAAAGGAAATTTTGTCTGATACTTAGTTTTCTTTCTTCATTTAAGATAATAAAACTTTTGAAATTGTTTGTTCCATTGAGATGGGGTAGGAAAAATAAAATAAAGAAAGCAGTGTATATTATAGGAATTTTCCTCAGTAATATGAACAAAGCATCGATGGGAATCATGACTTTCTCTAGCCAGGTCTTTGGTTTATGCCCTTGCTTTGCCAGTATCAAAATACATCCATTTCACTTCACCCATTGCCAAGAAAAAATGGGGGAAGGAAATAAGAGGCCACAAAGAATGAAAAATTAAAGACAAAAAATACATATATATATCGTCATTGGCTGAAATATATATAAATAGTTGGAAACGTCATTTTAATTACTACCTTGTGAATACAAAAGTATTTGACTCAATACTAATGATCTTGATACTGGCACTGAACCATAACTAATGTCAAAAATTTGCAAAAATTCAAAGAGGAATATCACCCATAATATCAATGTGTCCTAACATCAAGGTCGTTCTCTAATAATGAGGATTTTATCCACTTACATAATTTATGTGTAAATGAAGAATACGGATGCTTTATGTTTCTGAAGGAAAAAAAAAAAAAAACTTCTACCAATTCCAAGTTTCTGATCCCAGGCAGTGCTCTTATTAATATGATTTTAAATGATATCACATTTCCAAAAAAAAAAAATTCTCTCGAGAGTGACTTGAGAGCTGCACCACTCTCTAAGAATTAGCAATTACTATTTTTCACACTTCCTCCTGAGCTGGATAAAAATTATCCTTCTCCAGTTTATCAGCAAATACATTATAGTTCTGGAGCCAAGAGTAGAAGAAGCTTTTCCTTAAATTGCCAGCTCTCAAGGGACTGGCCTTTTCTAAAGGTTAGAAAACTTAGCTCCCATGACCCATCCTTGATCTGTTTGAAGATTTGATCTGAGGAAGCAGTCTACCCGCTGCCCTCTTGTCCTCTGTGCCTTGGGTTGCAGGGTCGGTTTTCTTTTTTCAATCCAGTGTCTTTCAAACCAGTGTCAATATACTCAGATGGGGTCATGGGAAAGTGTTAAGTGGAGTCACCTAGACTGATGCAAACTTAAGACACCTTTTCAGAAAAGTTGGCCTTGAATATTAGACCAGACTTGCGAATTGAGTGAGCAAGCCTCCTCGACTTCTGCCTTCATTTCATCGGTTGTTTTTTTTTCAAGATGTACTGCAAAGCTGTCAGAGCTCTAACAGCTAATCAACATTAACAGCAAGTGTGAGGGGGTCGAAAGCTCATTTGTCAAATGACTAAGACAAAGGAAACATAAGTTCCATGTGCTGAGGTGCCTACCATATGCTTAGGTACACAGGATCTCACTTGTTAATTTCTCACTACAATTCTAGAGTTAAAAAAATTATTTATCACCATTATACAGATGAGAAGACTGAAGCTCAGAGAGGTTGGAATATTTACCCCAGGTCACCAAGCTTCTAAGTAAGCGTCAGAGATGGAACGAAAACTTTATTTTGTTTGTTGCTGGGATCCTTGCTTTTTTACCATCTACCTGAGAAGAAATGATATTACGGCATGTGAAGTTGTGTGTTCTCACTGGGAGATTAGAGAATAAAGAAATCATTGAACCTCTGAATTAAAAGGCTTAGACAGGGTCATTATTGTGAAGAACAGAGGAAAGTTATATCCCGTGATGAATAGTTCTGTGCATTGTGGTTTTCTAATGGGAGGCGCATAGACAAAGTAGAGATGAAATACAGAGGTGGGAGGAAAAGAAAGACCAGAGTCCAAAAGAAGCAGAAGATAAGTTACACAGTGGAGGAAGATCAGCTTGGAGTGCACTATAAACACATAAATACATAAATACAGACCCGCTCAGAACTGGGTTTTCAGCCCTCGTTTAAATGCAGCCGGTTTCAGGCTGCAGGTAGTAATGGCCAAGTTTTCACCTTCACATTACACCCAGCTCTTGTTCCCCCAGAAAATCATTCTTTGAGCTGAAAGAAATAGGAGTCGGGAGCTGTGCAGTGGTGCATGCCTGCTCAGCTTATTAAAACATGGGAAGAAGGCAATATTTCACCCCCCAGAAATAAAAAAAGATAGACAAGTGAGAGCAGCTAATCCATCGGAAGAAATTAGCAGGCAGAGTATGTAGCTGTTTGAAATGATGAACGAGGCTGAAATAGCTACACAGGCTAACATCCAGTGGGATAATTACTCCAAGCTCTCAGGCTAAAATCTGTCTTGGAGGAACCGGGAGGCTTTGATGACTCAATTTCAATGGGCATGCTTATGAAATACATAGTAAAACCTATTAAAATTGAAATTGTTCTTGGTAGGTATTCTGTGACTAGGCTGCTGACCCTGTCAGGCGGCTTTTAATAAGGTACACACTATTTTTATTCTCAAAAGTGGCATGTACTTTAGCTGCCCACGTACTCAGTTTTAACCCTATAATAACTTGCCCATGATTTTTTTCACATACGTGTGTTGAGCATACGTGTATTCTTCTTATACAAAACGGCGAGTTTCAAGTCAATGTGGACATTGTTGGCTTTTACTACAACAAAAGCTGCTCCCTTTTGTTAACTAGTTTTCCACCTTCAGAGACAAGGACCAGATTGTTCATACTTAATGTTCATGGAAACCTATGTAAATGTTTCCATAATATATATTTGCTGATCAGCATTTCAGCCCTCTCTGCATTCCACTCTAACCCAGGGAGACCTCCAATGCCATGAATTCTTTCTGATCTCTCTTCCTTTTGAAGCCAAGCTGGAAATGGTGGTTGATAGCAGGAATGCACTTACTCTCTCACTAGCCTCACAATTTCCTTTCACATTTTTATCTCCTGAACCCATCCACCCAAACCCCAGCTCTGGATCTAGGTACCCGCACAGTGTTAGAGGAAAATCAAGCGCTCGTGCAATTCTGGCAAGTTTATAATTTCAGATCTCCGCTGGGCCTTCAACACCCCTTTTATTCAACCCTTTCCTTGTCTTTGGTCAATCTACTCTCTCATCTCCCTCAACATATTTCTTTTCTTTTTTTTTTTTTTTTTTTTGAGACAGAGTCTGGCTCTGTTGCCTGGGCTAGAGTGCCATGGCATCAGCCTAGCTCACAGCAACCTCAAACTCCTGGGCTCAGGCGATCCTCCTGCCTCAGCCTCCCGAGTAGCTGGGACTATAGGCATGTGCCACGATGCCCGGCTAATTTTTTCTATATATATATTTTTAGTTGTCCAGATAATTTCTTTCTACTTTTTAGTAGAGACGAGGTCTCGCTCTTGCTCAGGCTGATCTCGAACTCCTGACCTTGAGCGATCCACCCACCTCAGCCTCCCAGAGTGCTAGGATTACAGGCGTGAGCCACTGTGCCCGGCCTCCCTCAACAGATTTCCAAACCTTCACCACTATCCTTCAACGCTCATTTCAACTTGTACCCCTTCCATCCCTCGAGAGGTAATTACACCTCTTCCTTCATACATAAAATTAAGGCATTACATTCTCACTCATTCCTGCCTTTCTTTCTTTTAGTTTTAGAAAAAAGACAGTCTTCTTCTCTTCAAGCCGTATCTGTGATCTTAACCCCTTCTCCTCCTGCCCAACTCCATAACCTTGTTCTCCTAATCATCTCCTTTCTTGCTGTCTCTTGCGTCTTCATTGCCTCTCCTCTTCCTCTCCTAGCCGATTGTCCTCAACTTATAAGCACAGTCAGTCAAGCCTCTCCCAGACAAAAAAGAAAGACTGAC
This sequence comes from Propithecus coquereli, assembly GCF_000956105.1. Taxonomy (NCBI): domain Eukaryota; kingdom Metazoa; phylum Chordata; class Mammalia; order Primates; family Indriidae; genus Propithecus; species Propithecus coquereli. Next base: position 6,854,864 of record NW_012155729.1, read on the forward strand.
CTTATAGCTCTCCATCTTCAGTCCTATCCTTCCTTTGAATCAAAATTTCTCTGAAGTGCAGTTTTCATTTCATATTCTCAAGCACAGCTCAACCCACTGCATATCTGACTTCTGTTGCCTGACTGCACTTGCCAAAATGCAAGTTTATTGCCAAATCCAAATTGGCATCTCAGGATATTTCTCTATGGTATTTGATATCTGTTTCTTTTCTCTTAACATCCAAATTCTCCCTTCTCTGGTCATTTCCTTAATTTTACTCATGAGCTTTTCTTCCTTCTCCTCCTTTTAAATTTGATGTTCGTACATTGATCCCAAGGCGCAACTGTTATGTTCTTCCTGAGTGATCAGATTTACCCACTTCTCATGGGTTTGGCAATTATTTGTATGCAAATGACTAACAGATTCATTCCTTTAGATCAGACCTCTCCTCAGGTTCAAGTTCATTCATTCACAACCCTTGCTGGATATGTAATCCTGGATGGGCGCTTAAGCACTTAAAACTCAAGATGTCCAACATGAATTCACCCTTGCCCCAAACTTTCCTTCTCCTGTATACTCAATCTTCCCTCATGGTACCCCATCCACAAAGACCCCAAAGTGTGAAGTCGTCCTTGATTCTCCTCCCAAACAATCAATTATCAAAGTCCCAGTGAAATAAACTTCCTAAATATTTCTGAGCTCTTCTACTTGCTCTTCCTACAAGTTCAGGCCATCATTTTCTCTCATGATGATTGTTACGAAAACCTTCTGCTGCTTCTAGTTTTGACCCTCAAATTTGACTTCCACACAGCCGGCAGGGCCCAATATTCATTCATTAATTTATTTCACAAGTATTTATGGACCACAAATATTTATTTACAGGATAAGGGGAAAGACTATTATTTTAGTGACTAGATGAGGATGATAGCAATATAGACTTCCATATTATATGGCTGGGTTGGCCGCCTGTCTTTGAACAGCCTGTAAGAGAAGAATGAATCTCATATCTTTCTGTGGTTGAAAAAAATATCGAAAGGAAAAATATTTATTGACATATGAAAATTTCATGAAATGCAAAATCAGTGTTCCAAAATAAAGTTATAATATATTGGAACACAGCCATGCTTATTCATTTATGTATTTTCTATGGCTGCTTTCAAGCTGTAACAGCAGAGTTGAGTAGTTGTGGTAGCCAGTGTCTGACCAGACCATCTGAAAACTCAGACATTTTAAAATATTTACTATCTGGCTCTCAACAGAAAAATATTACTGACACCTGCTTCTGCTTATGTTTTTGTTTCGTTTGTTTTAGAGATAGGGTCTACCTCTGTAGCCCAGGCTGGAGTGCAGGGGCATGATCGTAATTCACTGTAACCTCGAGTTCCTGGGCTCAAGTGATCCTCCCACCTCAGCTTCCAGAGTAGCTGGGACTATAGGCGCATGCCACCACACCTGGCTAATTTTTTAAAAAAGTTTTGTAGAGACAGCATCTTACTGCGTTGCCCACATTGGTCTCGAACTCTTTGCCCTAAGCAATCTTCTTGCCTCGGCCTCCCAAAGTGCTGGGATTACAGGCTGCCTACTGTATTTTTAAAATTTAATCATACTATACCCCCCCCAAAGTAAAAGAAAAATGATTTAGAAGTTTTCATACTTTATACACTCTAAAAGGCTTATTTTAATTTATATATCTTCAAATAATACTTAGTTTAATAGACATTACATATAAAAGCTACCCCTCTAGTTAGTTCAATAAATATTGGTTGAGTGCCTACGTGCTGAGTATTTTTCTAGGCACCGTATATACAAAGACAATAAATATAGGCCAGTGAGTTAGAAAAATAATTTCCGTAATATTAATCAGAGTTATGAAAAGCTTTGCAAAGAGTTATGGGTTATGAAAGACAGAGGAGGGGTCCTAGCCAAGCAGGAATGTTCTTTCTGGTGGAAGGGACCACTTAGCGAAAACTGCAGACAGTGTGTTTATACCCAACCCAGTTCCCCTGATAAAAGTACTTTATATGTTATATTCATTTATTTTTGTGCTCTGATAAGAATTATTTGTATAATTTAAAAAGTGAAAAGTAATATTTTAGATTTTCCATAAACATGTTGAAACTACACAAATCTGAAAGCTTGTATTACCTCACAACTGTTTGAATACTCTAGTATTTTCACCAGTTTAATGGCCATTGTCACTTGAGCCTACAATCATAATGGACATGGAAAATAACATAAATCTGATGAATGGTGCCTAATGCAAATATTTTATACTTGTTAGCTGTGTACGTGTGTCAGATAATTGTACATTTACTACTCTTGGATCTCAATTAATTCATTCAGGATGATTGGATATTAGTGAAAATTAAAAAAATGCAAACACCATAATAATGTTACCTGAAAGGGTATTTCATTGCTTTTAGAATGTAGGAGACATTTCTCTCATTAGCGTCTTCTACTAAATTAGGGTTTTATGCTGTTGGAGTATTTGTGGCTTAGTCAAAGCTCATAAAATACACAGTAGCCAATAATGGAGAGGAAAGATTTATTGGCAAAGAGCCAAACCTGTAAGTCTTTTTTTTTTTTATAGTCATGTCAGAAATTACTTAGACATATCTTTTCGTATTTCCTTCAGGAAAAAGGAGAGAATAGATACTTTTTTAAGTCACTGACTTTTTTAAAAGGATAGATTTAAATTTAAAGACCTTCCACCTTTTATACTGGCCACTAAAATTTCATTTGCACTGATCCAAGTGCCAGCTCGAGATACATAGGTAACATGATTTTAAAAATTATTTATCATTCAATCTCTGGTTATATTCTTCCAATTCCACTGTCTGGATAAGGAAATAACTTAAGATAGGCTGAATTCTTGACTTGAATGCATGTTAGCAAACAAGATCCGAACTGGGAGTTGGTCTTAATAAATCATCGAAGATGCTGTGCTATTATCCACCTACCACAGTGGACAGGAGCTGCACATGAGTCTGACCATACTATTTTCGTAAGTGTCATTGACTTTCTCAAGCCCCGTCAGTCTCCAACACGGAAGCGGTGCCTATGCAACAGGGACATGGACAGATGGACAGAGTGGCTTACCTAGAAGTCAACAGAACTTGAAGTTGGGGTAGATATGAAGTTGAGGAGAAATGAGTGATTGAGAATGACTATGAAAACCTAGCAAATCATTTTAACTCAGTAAACATTTGTTTCATGACTTTTCTTTTCTTTTTTTTTTTTTGAGACAGGGCTTGCTCTGTCACCCAGGCTAGAGTGCAGTGGAGTCATCATAGCTCGTTGCAACCTCAAACTCTGGGGCTCAATTGATCCTCTGGCCTCAGCTTCCTGAGTAGCTAGGACTACAGGCATGTACCACCTCACCCAGCTAATTTTTTTCTAATTTTTGTAGAGGCAGGCTCTCGCTCTTGCTCAGGCTGGTCTCGAACTCCTGACCTCAAGAGATCCTCCCCCCTAGGCCTCCCAAAGTGCTAGGATTACAGATGTGAGCCACCTCATCTGGCTGATTTCATGATACTAAAGTTTCAGAGGCTCTGTCTAAAGCCAAAAAATTTAATAGATTTTTAGGTTAGATAGGCTGTCTTTCTAGGGCTTCCTATATTTTTAACAGACTAGTGTATTTAAATGTTATTACAAATGATACTCTTATTTGAAATATAATACAGAATATAAGGTGTAAAAGTATTATACTCTCATTCAAAAGCACATTTTAAAAACACCTTCATGCCTTAAAAGTAATGTTAGGGTACTACATGCCTTGAAAATAATAGTAGGTGGTACGTGTGTCCTTTCGTGAAGAATCTTATGGAATGCTATAACATTTATAACATAAAATATTTTTAATTAAAGTGCATTGAAAATATTGGCCCTGATTCATATGATTTAAATTGCAAACTAGGTTTTGTTTTTTTTTTTTTTTTGAGACAGAGTCTCACTCTGTCACCTTGGGTAGAGTGCAATGGCATGATCATAGCTCACAGCAATCTCAAATTCCTGGGCTCATTCCTACTGCCTCAGCCTCCCGAGTAGCTGGGACTACAGGCATGTGCCACCATGCCCAGCTAATTTTTTTCTATTTTTAGTAGAGAGGGGTCTCGCTCTTTCTCAGGCTGGTCTCAAACTCCTGACCTCAGGTGATCCTCCTGCCTTGGCCTCTCAGAGTAGTAGGCGTGAGCCACCGTGCCAGCCAGAATGTGCTATGTTAATATTCTATGATATTATGATTTTGAAGTTTAAAAAAATATCTTTCTCATAAAACAAATAAATAATACTAACAAATAATAATAAACTGATAAAACTCTACCTTCCTAAATAAAACTCAGTTACTACATCTGATTTAATTCCCAAACTTCTCTGCATGCATTAATGACAAAAATGATTTTCTGATGTCTCTGAGATCAGAAATCCTTTCTGACACCTCCTCCAGGTTTTCTGTCTGGTCCTTCAGCCTGCCTTTCATTGCTTAATAGTACCTTTGGCATTCGAAATCTTTCCTGCCTTCACCTGTTTTCAGATAATGAAAATTTACTCAAGTCTGTGAAAACTGTCAGTAGAAATAAAACAGCCCTTCTCCTTATATGTATAGAGATAAAAGATCGCATGGCTCATCCACTGTGTACACAGTCCCAAATCTTATAATTTTAGGACTTAGATATTCAGCAGTTTCTCCACAGTTACGTTTTTAGTCAAAGCCTATGAGAGTTCACATTTCGGCCGTCTCCTCTTACCCACGGTTTTGCTTTCTGTGGTTTCAGTTGCCTGCGGTCAACTGTGATCTGAAAGAATTAAATGGAAAATTCCAGAAATAAACAATTCATAAGTTTTAAATTAGGCGTTGTCCTGAGTAGTGTGATGAAATCTCCTGCTGTCCTGGTCTGTGCAGAGGTGGGGAACCTGCTGCCTTGGGGCCACACGTGGCCTTACTGGATCCTTGCGTGCAGCCTTTTAACTGAATCCAAATTCTACAGAACAAATCCTTTTAACAAAGGGTTTGGTACTGTCAGTGGTTTCAGGCATTCACTGGAGGTCTTGGCATATATCCCCCCTTGGATAAGGGGTGAATGCTGTACTTGTATTTCCTTAATGTTCAATCATAATGTGGTTTAACATAATCTCAAAATTGAAGAAACAGCTTTCCTAAGAAAGCCATATCAGAAAGTCCAATTTATTAATAGTTTGCTAACAAAGCAATGCTTAGATTGAATAAATCAATAACATAGAAATATGATTTTTTATCATAGCTAATAAAAATATTATATTTTCAGTTCAAACGAATTTTCCCCTTTACTTACAGATTATCTTTTTCAGACTGCTTTTGGAACACGTTTAACGTTCCTGCCATTAACCTGTTTCAAAACAAATTGTTTCCTAGGTCAGTGTTATTTCTTTGTACAAACAAGTAAGTGTCATTAAATGAATATTGCTTTCAGGCTCCAAAGCAATCAAACTTGATGAGTATTGCAGCTGCCCACTCTCCGTAGCTAACCCTATAATAGTAAGTGTTAATGTATGTCATTTAATGGACTTTTAATTTTCCTATAATTTAGGGAGTTATAAGGGGCAAAACATGGTAGATAAAGGATGATAGTATTCCAGAATTTAAAAAAAAACATCTTAAGTGTGAAACATTCAACTATAAGGAAGAGTAGAATAACATATTCTACTGGATATGTTAACTATAAGCTGTTTTATTTCAATACTTTAATATATAAATTCTTAAAGCTTTTGTGGAGTAAAATATTCCTTTGTTTTTATTTTTTAAATCTATACTCATTGGAGGAATTTAACTGCA
>NW_012155729.1:6860701-6861387 GCF_000956105.1 Propithecus coquereli
TCTTAAAGCTTTTGTGGAGTAAAATATTCCTTTGTTTTTATTTTTTAAATCTATACTCATTGGAGGAATTTAACTGCATTTTAAAGCAATAACCCATAAAACAAAAACATCATTTAGTTCTTTTTAAAGAAGTCATAAGTGCAAAATCCAGTTAATAGTCAGGTATGTTCCACTATGAGACTATTAGAAATCATAAGATAACTCAAAAAGGTGGCTAGTTGCAAAATAAATATCGAAAATCGATAACATTTTTATAGAGGAATACTAACTAGGAAAATAATGGAAAATTATGATTCTAGTCACATTAACAACAAATACATATAACCAAGTAAGAAATGAATACAACAAGCGAGATACAGGCTTTTGTGAAGAAAATCACAAAATCTTCCTATAAGATATGAAAAAAGACCTTGAAAACAATTGACTTATTTCTAGCTGGTAAGAGCTAATAGTCAATTTCTCTTGAATTAGTTTATGGGTTAATACAATTCCTATCAAAATTCAATAGAAATATAATACAGAATATAAGGTGTAAAAGTATTATACTCTCATTCAAAAGCACATTTTAAAAACACCTTCATGCCTTAAAAATAATGTTAGGGTACTACATGCCTTGAAAATAATAGTAGGTGGTACGTGTGTCCTTTCGTGAAGAATCTTATGGAATGCTATAACATTTATAACAT
>NW_012155729.1:6861907-6870815 GCF_000956105.1 Propithecus coquereli
CATTTCACTATCTCTTCCTAAAATTTAATATTTACAATAAATTTATTTTACAAATAAGAAAATGAACACAGAAAAGTCAAGTAACTTCTCAAGTTCACATATCAAGCAACAGATTGTTTTGCAATTTAAATTCAGGCAGTCAGGATAGTTATTTGGTTTTTAAAATATTTTTTACTAATGAAATGAGAATTTACTAAATCTGGATCTTTTAAAGTGGTCAGATTATTTTTCTAAAACAGTCTCATTCTTGTCAGGTATGTTCCACTATGAGAACACTTTTAACTGGATTTTGCATTTATGACTTCTTAGAAAAGAACTGAAATGATGTTTTTGTTTTATGGGCTATTGCTTTAAAATGCAGTTAAATTCCTCCAATGAATATAGGTTTAAAAAATAAAAACAAAGGAACGTTTTACTCCACAAAAGCTTTAAGAATTTATACAGTAAAGTATTGCAATAAAACAATTTATAGTTAATATATCCAGTAGAAAATGTCATTCGACTCTTTCTTCTAGTTGAATGTTTCACACTTAATGTAATTTTGTTAAATTCTGGAAATTATAAGCCACCTGATATAGCATTCTTTCCAGCGTTTGGATAAGAAACTGTGAGAAAGAAGAGATGTCTAACACCACCAACTATGACCTTCTCAATTTAATAGAGACACAGATCAAAAGTTATTTTTATTTTGCATAAAATTCTCCAAAATAGGCTCGCTTCAGATTTCACCTTCTTTGAGATGAAATCCCAACTTTATTTTGCTTCCATTCCCAACTTTATGACAAAATAAACTTCTCTCTCCTCACCATACTGTTTTCTTTTTTATTCCTACTTGTAGTTGAGCACAGACCCCAATGTATTGTAGTTATGTATAAAAATGGTTGTTGTGTCAAGATAGCAAGGCTGAAGCATAAACTATTTGTATTCTTAGTGCATATTACAGTGCCTGGCATATAGTAGAAACTCAAGTATCCCAAATTGTCCTGAATCTGTTCATCTATATTTACAGAGCATCCTCCTATACAGTACAAAATTGGAGGCTATTGAGACATAGACAAGAACTCTTGACCCATAATCTCCAGAAGCCAGAAGAAAGCAGGTAAAACACCAAACATAAGAATTTTAAAATCTGACTTCAATCTTGGCTCTATGACCTTTTAGCTATTGGCCACTGAGATTCATTTATCTTTCTATAAAATGGAAATGATAATATTTACCTTCTGGGGTTCTTGTAAACAATAAATGACAAAAAAAAAATTGGTGGACCAATTATAATGTCCACTATGTGCTACTGGTCAACAATGTTTATCCTATTAACATAATATAGCCATTAAGCTACTGCAACATGTCACCTCTTCTGCCAACTATTTTATATATTATTTCACCTGATCCTCATGACAACTCTTTAATTCAGCTAATGATATTCTAAATTTACTAGTGAGAAAACTGAGATTCAGAGAGGTTCAGTGGGTTGCCCACGTTCACACAGCTAGAAAGTAAGAGGTGGAATTCCAACTTAGAAGTGTCCGATTATCATCTTTGCTCTTAGCCACTAATTTTTTTCTACAAAGCAATAGCTAAAAAATTGCAAATCTTTATGCACTCACCAAGCTGCATTCTAAAACATAAATACTAAACAGATATAGATTTGAGGGGAGAGCAATAAAAAATAAGGACTTCCTAGATGACTTTAGCATGCTCTAGTATTAATAGTATAAGGATTTACAGAAAACCACATGACTCCTAAATTCTTTCTCTATTCCAAATTTTGTTTCTAATCTATAAATGATCTACCAAATCTTTCAGTTGAATGTCTCGATGACTCCTTAAGCTCAAGAGATCCAAAATTAATTAATCCAACTTTTTTTCTTCTGCCACTACTTTTCTGCTACCCTGCCACCCTCCTACATGTCCCCCCCCAACTATTTTTTTTCTTTCCTTATGTTACTACATAATGTCTGTGGATTGCAACTCCATCCCCTCCCAAATGCCCAAGTCAGAAATCTGGAATTCCTCCTTCAACATTTTTTCTCTCTCTCAATTTTTGTACTGAAATTCCTCTACTTCTCCTCCTTCCCAATGGACACACCCAGTGCTAACCACAACAGCCTGTATTCGAGTGAACTCTCCAATCTATTCTCCACACTTCAGCCAGAGGAGCGCTCTTTCCTAAATGCATTTCAGATCAAGCTGCTCCTTCAGTCAAATTTTTGAAAGTTTCCTCTTTACCTTGGGGTGGGGGGTTGGGGGAGCAAATCTTTTAGCAGCTTTTATCATCCTCAACAAAGCTTTCTCCTGCCCACCCTACCTGAAACCTGCTAACAGTACCCCTGTCCTTCAGCTACTCTGAACTGCTAATGGTTTGGGCTTTTTGTTCCTGAAATTCTTTTTGGCTGGATTGTGCCAATACCCCCACCACTTCATTCACCTTCAGCTGCCTGACTTCTATTAAAATTATCTGTTCACTGCTGTTTCCAGACTTCAAATTCTATGCTATGCTTTGCAGTAACTAGCCTGGTGCTTGTCTCCTAAAAAAAAATGACTCTCTCTCTCTCTCTGTCTCTCTCAGTATTGGTAGGTTGTGTACAAAACTAACATCTAAGCAATTTAAAGAAAGTTAATTCTTTGACTATGGATAAAGTGTTCTGATTTTCATTACCTAGTTTTAATTAATAAGATAGTTCACTTCCAAGAAATGCCTCAAAACTTCAATCTAACTGCTGAATTTTTATATACTGAATAACTTTTAAATGCAATATAATTTTTAGGCAAAATATATTCCTCTAATCTCAGTTCCTTCCCAATTGAAAGGTAGCATTTACTTCTAAAACACTTGGTAAAGTTTTGTTGTGTCCACATGGAAAGAAATTTCACAGTTTGCCCTTTTGTTTTTGCCTTCTCCATAGGATTTTATATCTTGAATTTAAATTCTCAGCCTAGAAGTCAATTTTTTAAAAAGCTATCTACATATATTTATATTTATCTAACGGAAAATTTTTGAAGGTCTATTATTTGCCAGGCACTTTACTAGGTCCTAAGGATAAACAAAGATTTAGAAAAGATCTTTGATCTCTAAGAGCCTACAGCGTGGGAAGGCTGTTAATGTTCACGTTCAATGAAACAACATTTGAGAATTTCTGGTCCAATGTTTGCTGAATAGAATTAATGTGTGAGAAGAAATAATCAATATACGGTATAGCAATTACTATTTTACTGGTTTACACAGAAACCACCCTTCAGCATCTTCTTTGCAGCTGAAATTATTTTATTGAACATAAAATTACAATATATTAACCAAAGATGTTTTGATTTCAGAAAACAGTATCCTCTAAGTTTACATGCATTGAATACATATGTACATTTTAATAAACCATAACAGATTTTGGAGGGAAACCAATGCCATATTAAATAAAAGTTAACTGATTGACAGGAGCAAGTTCAAAATCTGAATAACTCCAATTATTTTAGCTGTTTCATTTTTGTCCTAATGCTAATGTCGCTGAATTATTTAAATGGTTTTAAAGTAGCGAGTTTGTGATTCGCCAGAGATTAAGGAAAGCATGGTTTACCGGCCAAGACACTGACCTTCTGAAATCCTGAATTAAAATCCCTTTTGTACAAGTTGTTTTAATGTGAACTTGATACAGAAACCCAGAACCTGGGAAAGGAGATCTGAAAGGCACCTTTCTGGAAAACAATTGATTTGCTTCATTTCATTGAAATGGCTAATGCTTTGATGGTTCATATTTACAATGGCTTGTCCTACTCTTCACTGGGGTTGATATGCTGGAGTCTTTAACACCATAAACTTGATCAGAACTTCCTCAGTAATAAACAGATGGGTTCAAGGCGCCCCTCCTCACCAGGACTCCGGAGCCCATTTGCGTACCAATTTGTAGTTAAAGACATGAGAATGGTGTTCTTCATGCTCAACTGCTCCAGGTAGTTGAAAATAGTTCTGGGAAGCTCAATATGCAAACTGGTTTGGGAGCCTGAAAGACTTCAAAGAGAAGAAAATCTGACCTTCCTCAGCAAAAGGCTGTTGCTCAATTTAATTCACTTTTAGATCTGAAATTTCCGTAGTACTCATAAAACACGTGAGGAATATCTATTTTCCTTCTAATTGACTTTCTGAACAACCCAGAAAATTGACAAGCTGGGATTCCAGTTTGTAAATTATTTCTAAATGCCAAAGATGTCTCAAATTTCATATTTCACAACATGTATCAGAATGTGTCAAAATTCACTCTATGGTTGAAATGTGTGCCTGTTAAAGAGCAAGTGACACCAAGGGACACACGCCTCTCCTCCACATTAATGCATATAACCCTGAGGCTGAAACTTGAGCAACTATGAAGGGCCTGGGTTTTGTTTATTTGTTTGTTTGTTTTCCTTTTCAACTCCACTTTTTTGGAGTTGTTCTGGGTAAGTATATTTTCTTTCTTTGCTTTTGAACAGCAAATCCTATTTAACTGTGATCATGTTGAGGCCATTAAATTAGTACAAAATGCTAGTTCACTATGCTCCTCACCTTTTTCCTTTTTTAATATCAGAAGGTTTTCATTGAACAGGTGCAAATCTCACCCAGATTACTTTCCTGTGAGTTTACATAGGGATTTTGCAGTGGCAGCATTTGGGTCTGTTATGGTGAGTTCAGAGATAACCTAGCAGAGTCACCAACAAAAATTCCTATCGACACTTTACAAGGTAAAAGAAGTCCATGGGGTCATACCTCAGTACCCAGTGATAGAAAAATTATCCTCTGCAGGTTTGTAGAAAATCCTTAACAATAATACCATCCCAACCCCTCCACACTCCTGCCTACAAAAAGAATTACATTAACACCTTATGAAAAACTTCAGGCCAAAGATTGAGGAATCGTTTTCTACTTTACAGTGAACTGCTCAACTTCTCACCCAGATTTCGACAAAATCCTTCTGCGATTCCCAGCCCTATTTTTAACGCGCTGCTCCTGCATTTAACCTGTTTCTTTGTGTGTTAAAAAAATAACTGAGTCATAGATTCTTCACAAAAATGATGGTGATCACAGTAATAGCACGATTCATAGTAAAAAAGTCATTTGTGCAGGAGACAAAAGATGAAACAATTTTACGTCAGGATTTCTCAAGTGTTTTTAATTTGAGTAAAAATAAGCAGCTTGGAAATTGTTTGCATCTTTGAAAACAAATCCCGATCTGTAAGAACTATTATGGATCAGAAAGCCTTTGCTGAAGCTGTTCATTACCAAGAGAACATTACAAAAAAGAGTTGTATCTAATAAAAAGCAAAATCACATTTTAAGTCAAATTAAACCATAAAATTGCCAATTTATTTTATTATTTTTAATGTATATTATGTGTGTATATATCAGAATAGTATATGATGCTGCTTTTCCTATGTCTCAGCTATTCAAATTGTCAAGAAATTGATAAAAACAAAAAAATTAAAAATCTCCTTATTTCCAAATATCTTAATATTTGTTGTTATAAAAAGAAAACATGCAAATAATTTTTTCTCCATTTTCTTCTTTAGGATCCTAGTTGCCAACTAAATAAAAGAATATTTACACAACCAAAAATTAAGAGGATAATTAATTAGAGCTAAATTATCCATATTAACTAATAATCTGAGTATTTCAGATTACGTAGTTACAGACTTAAATACTAAAATCGATAAAGGTGAAAAATTAATCTGATACCTCCAAATGTTTATATATGTATATGTATTCATGTATGTATATATGTATGTGTATATATGTATACTTTTATCACCTCAGGTTAATCAATAAATAATGGCCTGGTAGCAAAATTCTGGGCGCTCCTTTTCATTTTAACAATGGTTTGTAATCCCAGCAAAAATCTGAAAGAAAATTCTAAATCCATTTCTGACTGTCTCGTTGCATTACTAGTTTACAATTCAGAACTCACCTATCTTTCCTGTGTTTGTCTCAACTAGAAAATTGGGCTAAAATCTTTCTTTTTCCATAGGTAATTTATATAAAATACCCAAAGCAAAAATTATATATCAGGTATAAAATAATGTGGTCAATTTCCATGTTTCTTTAAAGAAAAATTATTGTGAACTATAACCTGCACAGTTACAAATGAAAGGTGGAAATTTAAAGAGAATAATAACTGATAGCTGTTAAATCCCAAAAGGTATGAAATCCAATCAGACAAGGGAAGAGTTAAAATATGAGAACTCCCAAAAGCTTGGATGACTTTGGAAACACAGATCAAAAACAAAGAGAGGGAAAGTATAATTAACTCCATTACTGCTCAGTCAAATGAAAACAGCCATGACATCCTTTCTTATTTATGGCACCAGCAAATAGCTCAATTCCACTCTTGGATATTGCTGTAGGACAGCACCGGGTCCACAGCAGGTGAAACAGAAACAAGCTGCTAAAATTTATGTCACTAGATCATGTTATAGATAGAAGATTTATGCAGAAGTCCCATAAAAAATAAGTAGCTTTTATATCTTCTTATAACAATTCTTGTTCTCTAGCAAACAAAAGTCTATACATAGAAAGCTGGAATTTTCTAAAGTGCATTTAGAATAATGAAATGCATATTTACTGAAATATATAGTCTCAGATATTTGATGTGACCAATAACAATAAAAAGTCTTTATGCAATCAAGCCATCTATTAACATTTATGAAATAATTTCATTTCTGAGTTGTCTTCCTTAGGAATTGGAAAATTCATCAATGTGGTATATATTCACCATTGTACAGAAGGTGCAAAAGGAGGAATAGCAAAGGGAATATACAGGTCACTCACACTGTTTCCTGGGATGTCCTTCAATTATTCTCTACCTGTGTTCTAACTTTTTGATCAAACCTTGCCTGACACCCCATCTCCCACCCTTTACCCCAGTTGGAAATAATGTTACCTTCTCTGAAGAATGCAAACACTTGCTAACCTTAGTCTGTTAGCTTTGAGAATAGGAATTGTGTCTTAATCACTTTGTTATTCCTATTGCCTATGACAGTACCTGGCATGTAGTAGTTACTCAATAAGTGTATGTATCAGTAAAGAATTTCATGTATTCTATTATCTCAACTCAGATGGCAGGAACTCCCTCATATTTCTCTTGTATCTTGTCTTCAATGCCTATGATAGGTACCTTGTCTACAATAGGTGCTCAATAAATATTAGTTGGTTGCCTGATTTCCTGAGTTAAATAAATAGTTTTACAATGATATAAAACCTCTTATTCACTGCTAGTGAGAGAATAAACCGGTCCAACCATTTGAATGGCAATTTATTTTTACAGTGGTGGTCAGGACTGTTCATAGCAGAGTAGTTTGTAAGACTGAAAAGAGCAGAATAGATAAATAGTGGTATATTCATACAGGGCAATGCCATGGAATAGTGAAAAGGTATCAACTATCCCCACATAAGTCATCATGGATGACTCTCCCAAATAAAATGCTAAGAACAAAACCAAATTGCATATCATTTATATAAAGTTTTAAAGCATGAAACAATACTATCTATTGTGTCATATGCTATCCATTGTAACTATATTCCTTTAATGCATGGAAATAAAAAGCACTATAGTACATTGAGCTAAGTGGTTGCCTTAGGGTAAGGAAAGAATATTGCAGTCATAGAGAGGTATACAGGAATGTAGAACACTGGAGAGTTGTGTTGGTGATGTTTTACTTTTTAGGTTGGGACTTGAGAACAGGAAATTTTTAATTACAGGTAGTCCCCAACTTATGATGTATTGATTTACGATTCTTCGACTTTGCAATGGGTTTGTTGGGGGTATTAAATGCATTTTTGACTTACTATTTTCATCTTATAACGGGTTTATTGGAACATAACCCCATCATAAGTTGAGGAACATCTGTATTATTATTCTCTACACCTCTCCATAAATCTGAAATAGTTTTTAAAGGAATAAGAATATAACATTAACAAGATAGTAGCCAATCTACCATGGGATTAATATCCTAATTAGATTCTTCTCCTTACCATTTCAAAATGAAATCAAATATTGCCTTGAATAGAACTGTGCATGAGCCTTGGACCAAATGGAAATAAAGCTTTTTTACAGCAAAAAAAAAAAAAAAAAGAACTGTGCACAGACACAGGGGCACCCTTTATATCAAGCATAGCAAAGGGACACAAACCCCAATATTACAGCTCATGAGAAGAGATATGAAACCTTTGAAAGCAAATAAAATGTACTTTCTTTGGCCACTCAGTAATAGAGATCGAGTGGTCAAAAAGCCACCAGAGGTATCCCGCCAGCATCCTCAATCTTGAGAACTGTTTCCCTCCACTCACATTATTTTTATAAATTGAGTGAACCCATAAGTTATCAAATAACATAAATTTGAAAGTGAACGGGGTGCTATTAAAAACTTCATTGGGACAAAAAATGTAAACTGAGACTGTCCCAGACAAACCAGGATGAGTAGATACACTATGGCTACAGAGCCACAATTGCTAGATGTCCCCTCGTAGTAACAGGTTTATCTAATTTAGTGGATTTCATGGAGGCAAACAAGAAAAGGAAAGTGGAAATGTTGTTGGAGTAGGTTTTTAACAACATAGATATTTGATTTGAAATGCTATTTTTCAATGAACTAGAAAATAAAGTGACAAAAATCATGTGGACATAGGGGAGAGGGGAGCTAAATTTCTCTTCTTTCATGTGGCCTGTCTAGAGATTTTTGTCTGAAATCGATCATTCAGGAATGGCAGGTTGTAGGCGTTTAGTTTAGAGTCATAGCAGCAATTTTAAAAATTTTAAGGCTGAGCGCGGTGGCTCACGCCTGTAATCCTAGCACTCCCGGAGGCCGAGGCGGGCGGATTCTTTGAGCTCAGGAGTTCGAGACCAGCCTGAGCAAGAGCGAGACCCCGTCTCTACTAAAAATAGAAAGAAAT
>NW_012155729.1:6871119-6889811 GCF_000956105.1 Propithecus coquereli
AATGTTAAAAAATTATAAAAATGATAGCATCCAGTATTTAAAGGGTATCAGGTAAATAATAGTAATAGCTGATATTTACTGAGCATTTAATACAGGCCATGTACTGTGTTAAATGCTTAATATGGGTTATCACATTTAATCTTCACAGCAACCCCATAAATTATCATGCCCACATACTAAATGAGGAAACTGAAACATTGGGAGGTAATTCAACTTATCCAAAGTCACACAGCTTATAAGTGATGGAGCTGAGACGTACACCCAAGTAATCTAACTCCAAAGCCCAGCCTCTGAAATCATTCTTCTATTCTACTTCCCACTTAAACATTATGTTGCAGGGAGTATAAATTAATACATGTTTCCATATGGTATTTTGACAACATGTATCAAAACTTTTAAAGTATACATATATACATACATACTCTGACCCAGAAATTCTATTTCCACATATTTACACTAAGAAATAATGGTTAATAGGCCCCAGGGGAGATATGAAAGGGCATCTATCTCAGCAATGCATATGAAAGCAAAAAAAAGAAAAAGAAAGAAAGAAAAATCGGTAGCCATCAATACAAGATTGATTTTTTAAAATTACAGTGTATTCACACAATATAATACCCTCAATCTGTACTTATGCACATGGGAGATTTACATTAACACTGTTATAAGAAAACATCAAGTTGCAAAACAATATGCATATATGATTCTGTTTTTGTAAAAAATAACAGTGTGGAAGCCTCTTCCCCAAAATGCCATTGTCTGGGAGAGGTCATCTCTCCGACAACTCTACCTAACTAGTTCTTCCCCTGTAGATTTTTCATCATGATTCTCTGTTCTCTGTCTTCATAAAAGGGTAATATATACTTATTTATTTGCTTTCTTGTTTATTATTTTCCTGTGACCAATTTTATGCTAAATAAGGGGAGGAACCACATCAGTATTACCACTATTTACCCAGCCCCAGTGGTATAGAGTATGTGCTCCATAAATACTTGCTGAACCAATGTTGAACAAATCCATTTGCAGGTGATTTTCACTTTCAACGTTATGCCTTCATCCATTGTTTCGGCTCTTACAAGAATAGTCAGCATGGCCTTTATAATTGGGGTGGGGGGTAGGAAACTATTTTCATTGTGGTAAAGTCAACCAATCAATTAATCAATCTAGCAATGCAGGGGCAGCACCGATGAAGTTACAAACGCCAGTGGATTTGCATCCGCAAGACTTGAGCCAGTTTAGGCACTTACTAGCTAGGGGTATCAGTCCCTTGAATCTCACCCACATGCTCATTCCTTTCCTTTTCTTTTTTTAAGCTTTAAAACATAGAATTATTATTCTCATTGAGAAATTGATTCCAATATTCGTATGCAGAGCAAATAACTGGCTACCTGCCCCAAGGAGGCTGGAGAATCTTCCAGTCCTCATGGCGCTAGGTGGACCAAGGAGAGCCAAAGGGCAGGGGATGCTGAGTGTGTTTTCTTCTTGTTTGTTTATTTGTTTTATTTTTGGAAGGCATCAGAAGGTGGAAGTCATAACTTCAAAGGCTGCAAACCTGCTTTCCCTTTCATTCTTCTACAAGAGAATAGGCTGACCTAGCCCCAGCCTCATACTGTCAAAAGAATAATAGGCATTCGATAAATATTTGTTGCAAAAAAGAATGAATAAATGAATATGTAAAACATTCTTTTCATTGATCTTGCTGTGGCAGTAAAAGCCATAAAAACCATAACTGAAAAATGTAAAATTTGATAAAATAGAGTTTGGGGAAGAAAAAATGTCTATTTATAAATTAATTTGTTTTCGATATAAGACCTTGCATGTAAGGTTCCAACACAGTGAATTTTTACAGTGAAGCTATAAACTCTAAAATGGGGATTATGAACGTGGACAATATAATTTATAATACTTGCATAGCTTTCAATTATTCAGGTGCTCAAAGCCCAACAAATTGAATAATGAACAGGGGTAATGAATTGAACCCTGAGAAGATGATAACAGAAAACCCTGGGTAGTCACCACTGAGGAATTCACATACAGAAGTAGCCCTGAAAGAAATAAACTTGTTTGAAGGACACATTTTCTCTTTCAAGCCAAAACATTTACGGAACAGTAATGCAAGCAGGAATTGCTTTTAAGAAATACCTGTTAAAGGCATAAAGCTGCTAAAATAGTATATTTCAGATGACCAAACAGAGAATTAGAATCATAAATTGGCCTGTTACATTCTCTGAGAGCGCGGGTTCTCTATTTCATTATTTTTAACAACACTGAGATGGGTGGGAATGCAGTCATATAAATTATTAAGCACCATCGCTTTAGATTTAGGCTTGGAGGTATGTTGATATGCCACAGAATTTAAAGCACAGAGTTCTTAATGGTATTTCATACAACATTGCAGATCAGAAATTTAAATAATGAAATGGCTTCTGGACTCACCATGCAGACCTAGGTTGGATGATGCGTGCTTGTGTCTGCAAAGTAGGTTCTGAAGGAATGATGCTTATTAAGGCTTTTACCCACATCTCTGCTCCCAGTGGTACCACAGACAAGTGTAATGTGCTCTTGCTGAACATCATAGTAAGATTTGAATTAAATACAATTTGCTAAAGTCAATAAATATCAACAATTCCTCTCACCCCCAACCCTATCACCATAACACACTATCACTCTGCACACTCATCATCCTATTAGATGAAGTCCCTTTACTCAAAGCTACTTAAAAATAATATCAGTTTTCTAGATTACAATCTGGGAGGCAATACTATATAATGATCAGTGTACTGCCTGTGGGATTGAACACTGGTTTCACATCTTAGTTTTAGTGTTTTTTAGATGTGTCTTATGCAAACTACTTAATCTTCTAATCTTCAGTCTTTTTATGGGGATAATAATAGTGCCTACTTCATAAGATTAGTGGAAGTATTAAATGAGATAATATATGCAAAACATTTAGTATAGCTCCCGGTCCATAGTTAGTACTCACTAAGGAGTAGGTATTATTACTGGCTAAAGCTGCATCAGCAGAGATTGTTAAATGCATCTGAGAGATACTCAGGTGTCTGGCATCTGTAAACATGAGTCGACCATTCACAAGAGCTATTTAAAGGACTGCTGTTGATTCAGGGATTCCAGTGGTGGTTAATGCTACCGTACCCTTAGAAACAACTTTGTAGCAGCAAACACGGAGAAGTTCACGTGGACCAGCTTATTGACGTCTGGCAATTATTTTGATGGATAGTCAAAAGGGGTGCATCCGTTTGGTGAGAATTGTCAAACGTGTTACATTTGTTAAACTTGTGCCTGTATAACCTGAGTCTGATTGTTCTGATCCTGAAATACCGTTCTACCCAATGGAACTGATGAGGATTAATCGAAATCTGTCCTGGGAATACAGTGTACAGCTCTAAAACCTGTCTTTCTAGTGAGAGAATTTCATATAAAATTCTCAATGGTATTATATTTCACCACTCCAGAAAAATAATTTAAAACTATTGAGGTGCATCAAGACTTTTCTCAGATCCAAATATAAATCTGCTAGAACATCTGGAGTGTTCGCATTTCATATTTGGTCATTCATGAATTAAGGGAACATCGAAGGTGAAATTAGTAGCGACTTTAAAGATCATCTGATCTGGTCACTTTATATTAGAGATGAGGAAACAAAAATGGCCATCAGTTTCTTTAAGGTAAAGCTGTAGACAGACACCCGCGCGGTAAAATTTTCTTTACATACAGCATTTACATACAGGTAACAAGCATTTGATTTTTCCTCTTGCTATTTAAGTTCTGAAGCTCCCAATAAAAATGCAAGATATTTAAGCACAGCGATCCCTTTTCCCTTTGTTAAATTACCTAGAATGTATATAACATATCCACTATAGGTTCCCCTTAAATACTGCCGAATGAATGAGTTCTAACAGGAACCATTTCAAACTATTACAGCTGATAGACTATGAATATTGAACTCCAAGAAACCTTGAAAAAAATTTTGCTTAAAGGTGACCTAGAACAACAAAAGGATAGTAATTCACAACATGACCTTGGATAAGTCAATTAACCTCTTTGGACCTCAGTTTCTTCACCTATAAAATGAAGGCATTGGCCAGGATGATGTCTGAGGAGCATTCCAGTTCTACCATTCCACGATTCCGTGTCACTTCATTACCATGGTCTCTCTGCACAAGAGTGTGAGGTTAGACCCGTCACCCCTTCTAATAGCCATTCAATCTTACTTCTAAAAGCCGGGTCCCACTGGTGTCAGAGAGTGCGCTGCTTGTTTCTAGTGCTCAGTGGAAAGCTCAGTGGTGGGGAACAGATGAGGATTGATGTCCCTGCTGTGGCCACAGCTGGGAAGCAATTTCAATCCTTGTGCAGAGGGGCACTTTGCTCAGGGCTGGGGGCATTTGAGATTGCTGAAAGGAAAATGATCACTGGTACGATTCCAACACGAGAGCCTTGTGTTTTGGTGTGTCTTTTGTGCCTGGACATCGATTTCCTCTAATGAGTATTTGGTCAGAAAAAAAAAAAAATCTGTGTTTGTTGATTTCCTGGCATTTGGAGGCTTCCTTTCTGTTCAGCAAAGTACAGAAATGGGTCCTGTGAAATCACAGAGAGGTAGAAAATCTCCCCTTTAGCCCCCATCCTGAGATCTCTGCTTAAATCAACATGTACAGCCAGCATCAGGAATCTTTGTTCTACCCTCTGGAGATTTCCAGAGCGTACACAGATTTACAAAGAACTAAAACTTCCCCAAACTCACAAAACTGGCATGAAGAGAATCTTTACAGAGGAGAAGCAAAAAGAAGGAAAAGTTGGTTTAGATAAGAAGAGTGCTGTGAATATTCTGACCTGCTCTGTTTCTGACGTGGGCCGGTTCACCCCTCTTTAGGCAACCTCGCGGTCCCCCCCTCCCGGGAGGTTACCATATTGATGCCTAACTTAGTGCAGACACCCAATTGGCATAGCACACTACAGCCCAGAACTCCTGGACTCAAGGGATCCTCCTGCCTCAGCCTCCCGAATAACTGGGACTACAGCCGCGTGCCACCGCACCCAGTGGTGTGAATATTTCATTTGAATAAATCTTAATAGTTAAGCATACAGCAAAAAATGCACCCAGAGACAAGGAAAATAGGGTGACCCTATAACAATATCAAAGAAGTAAAATGCTGTATAATTTTTCAGTTGAAAATAGATTTAAAGATTTTACTACAGCGAGTTTCATTGACAAAGTAGGGTTGCAAATAGCAGTTGCTTTCTTGGACAAAGCCATGACTTAACCAAAAGCCTAGAGAAAGAACAGTACAAATAGCAAATTACCTGAAGTGACAATCTCCTCCTTAGCACCATAAATTAAACCCCTTGAACATATTTTTTCTAGAATGCTAAAAATTTCTCTATTAATATTGAGAAAGGGGCTGCAAGAATAAGTAAGCCCTGAGAAAAGCATGCCAATTTGAGAGAAAGGATAAAACAAAATCTTATTGTGAAGGCAATTTCAAAATCGAACAATTCCAAATTATCCCATTTGCTCCTTCTGAAGATCAACAACTTTGCTTGGAAAGTTTTTTTGTTTGTTTGTTTTTAATTTAACAGCAGATTTGAAATCTCACGGCGAATGCCCTAAACATTTTCTACCCCTTCACCTTCACTATCATTCATTCATTCCCTGACTCTCTTTTTCTCCATAAATACTTGCGGAGAAAATACCGACAATCAATGTAGGTTCTTATCTTTAAGTAAATTATAAAGTCTATATCTGACTCAGATGGGAGAAGGCTGGAATACTGGCTCTTCTTATAAGCTGACCATAAGCAAGTAACTTAAACTCTCCAAACATCAGTTTCCTCATCTGTGAAATAAAAACAATAGCATATTCCTAATGGGCTGCTATGGGATTGAAGTAACATAATGTACATGAAATACCTGGGACAGTGCCTGGAACATATAGGGATCTCAATAAATGACAGCAAGAATTATTACTGTCATTACCATCATGATTTCCCTGACACACCCTTGTGTGCTGTTAGCTACCTTCCGATGTGTGTACAGATAGATCTACTTTAACGCAGGTTTCAAACACACGGGAATAGACTATATTCCCTCAATAATAAATCATCTTGTTTTTCTTATTAATTCCAACACTATACAGTCACAGGAACAGGAACTGTCACACTTATCTAAAACTAAGGTCCATCCACTCAAGCAGTCTGTCACCAACATGGACACTAAAGACTAAATTGTTAATAATAATGATAATTGTTACCATTCATGGAGTCCATATTACGTACAAGGCGTGTGCTAAGTACTTTACATGGATTGTTTCATTTAATCCTCACAAAAACCCCTATGAAATTGGCATTTTTATCCCATTTTCCAGATGAAGGGTGGGGATGTAGCGGAGAGTTGCTTGGGAAATATTCATTATCTTGCTCGAAGTTTACACAGCTGGTAGGCAAACAAACCAGTTAGCGAACCCAGGTCCCCCTTAAGACTAAGTTTTATTCCGTCAAATGGGAATGACGGCCTGATTTTATTCTGTAGAAATATAACAGTATAAAAATTTAGAGGAGGAAGGAATCTTTGGAATTTTTGTTTGTGTTTTAGTACAAGACTATTTTTTGAGAAAATTAGGACTTGAAGTATTTTTTCCACTTAAATAGTAAAATTTCTTGGGTGTGAAGCCCAAGATATGTATGTTTCCAAATTCCCCTAAGTGATTTTTGATAACTTTTTTGGAAAGCATTGTTTACCCTAAAACCCATTTATAGCTCTAACTACATGACTTTGTTCACATTTTTTCTTGATCAACTTTTACTTTTTGCTAGGGCTGCCTCATAGAATACTGAATCCCAAAAATTAACTAGATGAGTAAAGTTGTAAATCCTAACCTTTAAAATGCACTCTAAGTTTATTTAGATTTAGTTTCAAATGGTGGTTTCTGTTTATAGTATTTCTGGCTTTGATAAAAATGTTCAGGTTTGTTTATCCATATTATTCATATCTCCATGTTCCCTTTCAGAGGCAAAATTTTGACAATCTTCTAATTTTCTCCCATCTCATTTCCTCAACCATTTTAGATACTGTTCTCTGAAATCTCTTTAGTTCCTTAGATTGTGTTATGGACTGCATGTTTGTGTCCCCACTCCGAAATTCGTATGTTGAAACTCTAACCACCGCCCTCTGCAAAGGATGGTATCAGGAGGTGGGGCCTTTGGGAGGTAATTTGGTCTCACGATGGAATTAGTGCCCTTATAAGAAGAGACAGGAGAGAGTTTGCTTCCTCTCCTTCTCTGTTCTCTGCCAAGTGAGGATACAAGGAGAAGACGGCTGTATGTGAACCAGGAAGGCGGCCTTTGTCAAGAACCTAACCATGGTGACACCCTGATCTCAGACTTCTATCCCCCAGAACTGTGAGAAATAAATGCTTATTGTTTAAACTGCCTCTTCTGTTGTATTTTTGTCACAGCAGGCAGAAATGACCAAGACAGACTACATATAATGGCCCCTGATGAACCACACTTCCCACTGTCCATACCTGTGTTTAGCCCCCCTTCCATATTGACTCTGTACTTGGCCGTGACTTGCTTTGACCAATAGGACAGCAGCAAATATGAAAACAAAGCAGTGTAGTAGAAAAAGCTTGGGCTTTGGAGTCAGCAAGGCCTGGGTTCACATCAGAGATCTGCAATTTGTTAGTCGAGACAATGGAAAAATGATTTAATTCTTCTGGTTCTCATTTTGAGAGGCAGGTCACAGTGATGGATGAGAACCAGGTTTAGATCCTTGCTTTGTTATCTATCAGCTACAAAGACTTGTGACAGTTATTTAACTTCTCTGAATTCTGGCTCCTCATCAATAAAGTGGGTATAGTAATAGTTACCATAAAATATTTAATATTATACAATTAGTATCTCACAAGTAGTAGGCATCGAAGAAATTGCAATAATTGTTGAATGATTAACTCATACTATTTTTGACCTAAATTTTTGCAAACAAATCAACTAACATTATTAATGACTAGCTATAATATTCATTGTATTTGTGTAGTATAGCTTGGCTCAACATGTCTTTCATACATTATATATTTTCATTGCATAAAAATTAGAAAATACAAAAAAAAACACACAAAAAGTAAAATTTTCCATTTCGTGCTGCCATAAATTAATCATCATCAATACTTTGGTGCCCAGACATTCAGATATTTTTCTAAAACCCTTGGATATAATGTAAATACTATTCTGTAATTTTCCTTCTTCTTTTTTTTTTTTTTACTTAAGAACATATTGTGAACATCTTTACATGTCTGTAAATATATTCCCAAGATTGCATTATTAATGGCTGAAGCATATTCCATTGCATGGGTATATTATAATTTGTTTAACCACTCCCAAAGTTCACATTAAATTGATGTGGCAATTTTGTTTATTTGAAACTCTAAGCCATATGCAAATCAAATCAATCACCAGACTTCAACAGAAAAAGATTTCATATTAAAGTTAATAAACATCTTCAATTTATAGATACCACACTGGAGTCTAAAAATATGAGCCCAGTCATTAAATACACATTTGGCTCCTATCTCTCAGGACTCAAGTCCCTGCTTGGGAACGGTTTTTGACTGGAGAAATATATTAACACAGCTGTACTAATGGCACTCTTGTTGCTTGGAAAACAAATCAACCTAACTTTGTCCCAGAGAGAGATACTGAAGGCATTGTGAGGAAACCAAGTCTGTTTTCTCCTTCCTATGGACTTACAGAAAAACATGTTTTCCAAAGCTGATTTGTAGCTTACAGGCAAATAGTGTTAGATTGAAAATGAGAGATGCCACTGTACTGAAGCCACTTCATCCAAGCCAAAAGAAGATAGGAGAAGATGCTGTTTGGCCTCCTGGACAACTCGTGCCCTGGGAAACAAGAAAGTGACCTGTAGAACCAGCCTAATAACGAGCATCTCTTTTGATAATAAACCTCTTCTTTGAGTCTGACTAAATCATGAGGGCTCATTAACAATTCTCCAGAGAGAAAACCAGAAATAAGAGGCCAATAGAATTCTACAAAAGGCTCTCAGGAATTTAGAGATGAGGTTTAGAGCCACAGCACTAACAACACACCAAACCCTTATTGAGGACTCGCTGTGGGTCAGATACTATACTTACCACATTACATATATTTAACTCATTGAATTCTCACAACCCCCATGAGGTAGGGACTAATATTATCCCCAAAGAGGCCAGGTGCCTTGCCTTAGGTTTCACCGGGGAAAGAGACACCTGGAAGTTGGTGCTTGAATTGATGTGCATAACTTCTACTACTCTGACTCTCCAGAGTCACGAGCCATCCTTCTCCAAGATAAAGCTCCCACCATTGCACTGAAATCTTGGGTGGAAAAAATGGCCACCAATGGGAGGCTTTCTTGCACAGATCTCTTCAAAATAATCCCACCCGAAAGAAAAACATGTAGTTTTAAGGCAGAACAGGGCACTTTAATTCTAGGTTCCTATTTCAAAATCATTTCTCATCAAGAAGTGATAGAATTTGTTTTTAGCAGTTTGTGGGAAGGTTGTAGGGAATTAGCTGAAGTTCTTTACAACAGAGACTGTCCGAGGCTATAGAAACTTAGGTGTTCAGTGTAACAGCAGAAGTCTTTCTAAACTGATACATCCATAACTTCCATCAAATTGCTGAGACTAATTGTAATATAAAATATTTAACAAACAATTAGCAATGTTTACATAGGCCAAAAACTTTTCAAGGCACTTTTTAAAATCCTAATTCTCAGAACAGCTTCATGAGTTGCGTACTATTATCACTCCATTTTAAAGATGAGGAAACAAGCACAGAATGGTGAATACCTAGGTCATACAGCTAGTAGGTAGCAGAGATCAGTTTCGCTCCAATATCTTTGCTCTTAAATGCCATATCATAGTTCCTCTGTGCAATAAAAGAGGCTACCTAATATCTCTGATAATTAAATGTCTGTGCATATAAGCTATGATTGATAAGGATATACAAAGACCTATGGACATCACAGCTCTGAAATTCAGTTGCCATATTCATGAGCATTTCTTCAATACAAAATAATAATGCTTGGAACTCTGTCTCACCTAGGACTAGAAACTTCACATCGCCAAACAGCTTCACTGCCCAGTCTAATTATTCAAACACAACAGCTAGTTGGGTTTACATAGAACAGGAAACTTCTTGTTTAAATGGTCTTTATACACATCAGTGAATTGTTTGGTGTTATGAAGACATAGCTTTTTTTGAGAGGCACAGATAGCTCTGTTTGGTGGGAAAAACATAGGCAGTCTAAGACTCAATTTGACATTTTAAGCAAGGATTACTTTTATAAAAGGAATATTAAACAAACAGAGGTTTTGATCAAAAAAGTAATTTTGGGTAGGGGGAGCTTTCCATTAGATACAGCATCCAATACATGGATTAGGAAACTAAAGTTCTAGTCCTATTGAAAATAGGGTGAAATTGTTTTCTTTCCTCTTTTCTGTAATTCTTGCAAGTGTACCCTCTACAGACCCACTTTTAGATGTTATCAATGAAGCCCATGCCCCAGATACTCCCTAGGTAGATGAGAATTTTCCTAGAAGTCAGAGAATCTTCTTTGCTTTTCACAGAAAATATACACATTTCTATTATCCTACATGGTCTGCCTTTTGGCAGTATGTATACACACAACATGACAATTATATGAATACCTCAAATGCCTAATTTGAATCATTCAATCTTTGGTCTATAAGTGTTTATTATTTGGGGGAAGGATATATGCCCCAATTATCTACTGCATTCTAAATTTATACTTACTACGTGAACAAAACTCACATGGAGTTCTACTTTCAAGCTTTTAAGTCCATAGTTGTCTTAAGGTAGATTAGTTTTTCACTTGAGTTCATCCTCATTTTACTATATGGAGATTGGATAAGGATAAATGTAAATGATACATAGGTGAAGTGGTGATCGTCAAGATTTAAAATGAGAAAAGAGAATCTGGAATGGAATGCCACTCGCTTTATCCATTTACTCTCAACCCATCCTTGTGAAAACTGGTGTAATCATCCTTTTCAACAATTTGGAACTTCAGCAGGGAGACAGCCTATAGTGCTGCTGGGCAGAATTGGTCTTCTGCCACCTATAGAGCTTGGGTGCTTCAGACAAGCTTAGGATTTCTTCTCTGGTTTTTCCTTCACTCATCAGAGGCTGATTTTAGGGGACCTTTGTGGATCAGTCACCTATTGAAATTACTCTCAGTTCATAACTGTGAAGAAAAATAACTAGCATATAGCAATACTAGTTTAATATTTTCTATAGCAGGGGAATATACACCCAGAAGAATAATGTCCAATAGAAATAAAACAGGAGCAACATATGTAATTTTAAATTCTCCAACAGCTGTGTTGCAAAAAGCAAAAAGAAATAGGTGAAAATTCATTTTAATATATTTTATTGAATCTATATGTCTAAAATATTATCATTTGAATATTTAATCAGTATAAAGATTTTTTAATGAGGTATTTCTCTTTTTTTTTGGTACTTAGTCTCAATTCTGACTAGCCCTATTTCAAGTGCTCAAGAGCCACATGTGGCCAGTGGCTACCATATTGGATAATGTAGCTCTAGATCATCAAAATGACTACAAATCATTAAGAATAAAGTTAAAATAAGCTGGCTTCAGAAGACAGACCAATTTTATTATGCTCAAAATTGTTTAGTTTCCACTAAGAGACCTTAACTATAGACTTACTCTAAAGATACAGGTTCTATGTAACCGGGACTCAACTCTCTGCCATTGGAGACAAATTATAATGCATTTCTTTTCACAAGGTCAAAGGTCAAGGATATTTATAGAGATAACATAGGTTCTCAAGATTTTTGTACTATAACTAACAAAATGCTCCATAAAAAGTTAAAAATGAGTAACAGAAATTAATTAATAATAGAATAGCTATTTTCAAGTGTGCTTGCTCTTCATATAAAAATAATTTGCCTAACAGAAATCTTTATTATGAATACCTATTAATTGTCCAGTTTTATTTATAGAAACTTATGCTAAGAAAAAAATTTTAAATGTATAAAATTATTTGTCTACAAGCATGTTTACTTCATCACTGTGTGTAAGAACATAACATTGTAAACAATGTAAATGTCCAGTAATATGGGATTGGTTATATAAACCATGATAAAATAGAGCATTATTCAAGTATTGAAAATTATTCTGTTGGTAATGTATATTGACTATAAAGATATTTTTGTATTTTGCTTGGTGAGGAAATAGGTTACTGTTTTTAAAAAATATATATATGTCTATATGCATGTATTAAATAAGCAGAAAAAACTGAAAGCATATTCACTGTGATGTTAACAATGGCTGTGAATGACAGAATCACTGCTGGGTTTTTTTGTATATTTATAGTTTGTAATTTTTTTCTAATAAATATCTATTGCTTCAAGGAAACATAATCAGTAATGTTCAAAATAAAAATATGCTTTATATATTGATCATCTTTTTTAAAAAAATCAATTTTTCTTTGCTTTGAGAAACCCTAATGTACAATTTATCAAGGAAGAAACTAGCACAAAATTTAGATGAAATGACTGAAATACTAATAAGTCAGTCATTTGGGGAAAGTACTCTTCCTAAACTCATAGATGTCAGGAATCCAAGCCCACCAATCGGGGGAGATTTATAATAACAATATAACAATTCTAGTGGAGGAAAAAATCTTTTCCTAGGACCTCACTGAATTTCAATCAACTGAACTGAAGAAGCTAAAAAGGGACCTAAAATCTTCAAATCTGGGCCAGCTATCTCAGATTCTAAAGCAGAGAGAAAAATATTTTCTCATGTGATTTGGTAACTTACTGCTTATTCAGATTCTAATGAACCAAATTATTGGCATCCACAAAGCTTCATTATTTATGTTTTGTTAATGTACAGATATAGATTTGATAAAGTAAGAGGTGGCCTCTTTTATATTAGTCATCTTAATTTGATTAATAATTTTTGTATTTATGGTTTTCCTTTATTTTCTCTAACAATCAAAATCCCAAAGAACAAGACCCATATTTCCCTAAACCTGGAATAAAAGCAGTAATCTGTTGATATGGAGTGGGGGGAGGGACCTCTTTATTAACCACCAAAGAGAAAATTTTTACATCTACAGACAGAAAAAAATCACCATTAAAATCTAAACACCCTTGAATCATGCATTGCAATGAATATTATTCATTGAATCCTTTTATCTTTCCAAGATAAAAGGAATAGATTCTAGATTATTGACAACTACATCTAAAGTGAAGTTATTGGCAGTTTCTCCTAAAGTTAAACATACAAGTATTATAATGATCCAATAACTCTACTCTTAGATATTTACTCAATAATAATGAAAACAGGCCAAGTGCAGTGGCTCACACCTGTAATCCTAGCACTCTCTGGGAGGCCAAGGTGAAAGGATAGCTTGAGCTCAGGAGTTCGAGACCAGCCTGAGCAAGAGTGAGACCCCTGTCTCTACTAAAAATAGAAAAAATTAGCCAGGCATGGTGGCATGTGCCTGTAGTCCCAGCTACTCAGTAGGTTGAGGCAGGAGGATGGCTTGAGCCCAGGAGTTTGAGGTTGCTGTGAGCTAGGCTGATGCCACAGCACTCGCCTGGGCAACAGAGTAAAACTTTGCCTCAAAAAAAAAAGAAAGAAAAGAAAAGAAACCCGTGCATATATATAAATAATAAAATGAGTTCAAAATTAAAGCTTTTTAAAAAAAGAGTAAAGTGATCACTTTTATTCAGACTATAGTTACTCTATGTTCTTGTATGACAGCATTCTGTCTCTTCGACCCTATTTTACACGTTTCTTTTAATGTCCCCCTCTCCCACTCAAGTCACACTGAGGATGAACAATGAATGGTCTCTTGATGACCGTTTCCACTCTAGAGCTGATATTAACTGAAAATATGGATGGGGATTTGCAGTCCACTCACATTTCTCTATCACTTCTACAATATTTTTTTTTGCAGGTATTCAATGGTGACAAATGATTTTACAAAGGGTAAACAATTAGTATATAAGATTCAGCACATTAAACAGACTTCATAGTCTCTTTATTAATCTTGAACTTGGTAATTTCTGAAAAATTGGAATCAACGGGTTTCTGGTTACTTTCCAATGACATTTAACAGTTAGACTTAAAAATACAGAAGAAAGCATTATAAGTTTTATCCAAAATGATTATGGCCATCATTTGAATAAAATACAGATTTTGCAAGCTGTAAAGCATATCATTACTACATACTGGCCTAAGTAAGGTTTGGTTCACAAACTACAGAGCTCTAACCAAGTCATTAAATCTATCTAAAAGGGCCTCATTTGAGAAGCAATAAAATTTTTAATCATTTTATTATTAAAAGAGTGTTTAATATGTAGCTAATTAAATGCCAAAGGCAGGTTATCTGAGTTTAACCTTCAAAAAGAAAATGATGTATCAAAGTCTGCCTCTGGCATCATGGGATAGAAATGTCATCCTCATAATCATTGCGTGACAACTAGCTGGTGGCCTTTTCTAGAGCTATAGTTAAATTACCTGATTAAATTAATAGCCATTTAGATGTTTTAGGAACTGCACAGACCTATACTAAATGAAAATTAGGTCCATTACATTTTCTGAGTGGGCTAGATAGACCCTAAAATAAAACACGTATGCCATTGCCCACATTACTTAGATTAAGCAATTAAAAGCTCTTTCTAAAAAGCGACTAATTCGCCATAATGTACAGACAACTGGATTTACACTAATGACCAGAGGTAGGTTTTTTTTCCTGTCATTTTCCCCTTTTCTCAGACAAGTTCTCTGTGTTTGTTTATTTTAAAATAAAGGATTAAAATTTGAATATATCACCTAAATATCTAACCAAATAGAACAGTTGTATCTACATATTATATAGACAATTTC
Organism: Propithecus coquereli; assembly: GCF_000956105.1. Taxonomy (NCBI): domain Eukaryota; kingdom Metazoa; phylum Chordata; class Mammalia; order Primates; family Indriidae; genus Propithecus; species Propithecus coquereli. Next base: position 6,886,078 of record NW_012155729.1, read on the forward strand.
TTGTATCTACATATATATATAAGACAATGAACGGTGACTGTATGTGAGCAAAACAGTAAATAAGAAAGTAGAGTAGAAAATCATCCTTATTGGGAATTCACCCAACCATCATTCAAGCATTCCAGGAAATAGCTTTCAAATTATTCAGTCTCAACTATTTGGAAAGAATACAAAGAAAACCCTCATGCATTCTTTCCTTACTAACTAAAAAATAATGCTTAGAAATATCAGAAGAATGCAAACAACGTATCTATTAATGCATTTAAAAAGCAAACTACTATCCCTTCCACATTCCTCCAGTTGAAAATGAATATGGCTTGAGCGTGACCTTTAAGAATAGAACGTTTGACCAGGCATGGTGGCTCACACCTGTAATCCTAGCATTTTGGGAGGCTGAGGTGAAAGAATTGCTTGAGGCCAGGAGTTTGACACCTGCCTGAGCAAGAGTGAGACCTTGTCTCTACAAAGAACAGAAAAATTAGCTGGGCCTGGCAGTGCACGCCTGTGGTCCCAACTACTGGGGAGGCTAAGCAGGAGGATTGCTTGAGCCCAGAAGTTTGAGGTTGCTGTGAGCTATGATGATGCCACTGCACTCCAGCCAGAGCAACAGAGTGAGATGCTGTCCCAAAAAAGAAAAAAGAAAAAATAAAGTTTGGTCACTGTTATGTTCTAAGTACCTAGAATAGTGTCTAATACATAGTAGGTAGTCAATAAATATTTGCTGGGTTAAGGGCAAGCCTAAAATTTTTTCAGTTTTAATTAATAGCATTTATTGAAAATTTCTTATTTCGAAAGCATGCTATAAAATTAAATATTTGGTAAGGAGTTTTAGGCCAGTGCCATTGGGTATGCAATTATGCAGTAAATTCACTGTATCAGTGTGGTGGTTTCCTTTGTTTATAATTAAGGTTTTTCTTAACTTCATTTCAGTTCACTTCATTTCATACTTACCAAAGATACAATGTTGTGTCTTACTTATGGACTTTAAGGGGCTCAAGATAGATATAAACCCTTAATAATATTTATTCTTAGAATCCTTCCTGTGGCTAACAAAACTTAAACCTACTATAAGATCTGGTTCTATTTACAGATAAATTCCACCTGTGACACATTCATAATGTTCCTAACATTAAATAGAAAGAACCAAGGTAGCACAGAAAACAATGTGTAAACAAACCACTCTTTGGGAATCAACAATGCTTACACATACCTGGGTTGAACGTGGGTCAATCTTTATTCATTAAATCAACATTTATTGGGGGCTTACAGTGCATCTGCATTGTGCTAGACTCTTTGTAGAAATACAAAGATTAATAAAACAACCACTGTCTTAAGTCTAGTGTGAACAAATAATCAAATGGAGTGTGAAAGAGTAATAATAAAGGAATGCGTGTGAGCAATATTGGAAATGTACACAGGTGCAATGACTGCAGAGATGCAGAAAGGATGAATTGCCCAGTAGATGGTTGAGGCAAGCTGGGAAAGGAGTTATAAAAGACATAGTGTTCAAAATTGTCATGTGACAAAACAAAGAAGGAAATTTACAGGAGGATGTCAAATCTACAAAAAATCCCATAAAAACGAGGAGTGAGAAACTAGATTTAATGTAATCCAGATCCTTCTCAGAAAATGTCAGAATCTGATTTAATGGATTGAGTTAAAAGAAAAAAAGAAATTGTTTTATTGGCTTGTCAAAAAATAGTCCAAGTGTAATGCATTACAACCACCATGTGATTTTTCAAAGTTACCATGGAAAAAATTCCTCCAGAGAAACGTCATGGGACGATTCCATAACAGAGAAGACAGAGGAATGTCACGTTTTTAGGAAAGCACAGAAATAAACATCTAAGACTTCCAAGAGTCCATAAGCTTTAGAATGTATTTGATAAATAGTACACAATGTCTCACTGACCCTAAAGGCCCATTGTCCTGGGAAGGGAATTGTGAAGAAGACCCAAAGTTTGCAAGGATTTCAGCTCATGATAATGCAGGTAGGGGAGGGTAGGAAGGAATAACCCAGTTATCATAACAGAGATCCAAGATAGAGCATATTGGAAAATTAACCTGGACAAACTATTTTAAATGGCCTTTTCAGCCTATGCCTCTCTTGGGTTTTAGTTATCTTGCATATCAAGAGGTTTGCTATTTGACAAACAATAATACTGATGGGAAAATTCCTTTAATCATTCATAGACGTCTGTCTCGGCCTAGATACCATTTTGAATGTCACTGGAGCTATTGAGAATAGTATTCAAGCTGTATAAATGAATACATACATCTCCGAGAAAAACTTAGAGTTAATTCATTATAAGGGAGGGAGAAATATTTAATCTATTCCCCCCTCTACAGTGTTTTTGTTTTACATAAGATCCAATATTGAAATATTATAGGTAATAGTGATAACCACCATTTCCTGCCCACCTGCTATTTGCTCTGTTGTTCATATCAGGGTTTCTCAACCTCTACACTATCAACGTTTAAGCTGGATAATCCTCTGTCGAGGGGTCTGTCTTGTGCATTATAGGATGTCCAGCACTATCCCTGGCCTCTACCTCCTAGATACCAGAAACACCCCTCCTACTTGTGACAACCAAAAATGTCACTATATTTTGCCAAATGTTGCCTGGCAGAGGAGGGAGGTGGTGGGCAAAATCATCCCTAGTTGAGAACCACTGGTATATATGACACTTTACTCAGTTACCTATTTATTCTCATGACAATCTTGCATGGCAGGAATTATTATGCCTGTTTTAAAAATGAGGAAGCTAAGATTCATAGAAGAATTTAAACCTGGGCTTTTGAACTTTGATCTGTATTCTGTTCACTATACTTATACCACGTTGTCTTCACCATTAAAGATTTTTGTACTCAGAATTTTCTGAAAGATTTAACACTAATTCCAGAAACATCGTTATGATACAATCTAGAATTGTGGTAAAGTGTGTAACCACAGAGAGCATGGGAAGGACAGTGGGCCATGATTGTCTTCTGGGCTTGCTCTGCCCCTAATCTACTGTCCTATCCTATGACAGCCTCATCACCATTTTTAGATGGCAAGCAAAGAAATCCAAACCTTTGGCTGACTGTGATTGTTTGCTAATTTTCAGGAGAAGAGGGGTTTGTGTGTGTGTGTTATATGGGAAAAGGGGGAGGAAATCTTAAGTAAGACCTATGTAATTCATGAAAACATTGTTTTATGTTCATTTTAACCAGTGAGACTTTCTCTGATTCTGTCATTGTGAATCAGTTTGCAGATTTGTGAATCTATGGAAAGATTTAGGGATTCCTACTGGTTTTATAAATTGAATTGACAAAGGAAATAATGAAGGAACTATGCTGTGTTTTTTTCCTTTTGTGGCCTACTTCTGTAATTATTTCATACTGTGCTCTAAGCTGCTTTTGAAAAGCTCTGCTGCCTACCTAACAAAGACGTTTCTTCTTTGAATTCACCAAAGGCAACTGTCCAGTATTATGCCATGCTTTTTTATTTTTAACCTGAATTACCTACCACAGAAGTCAAGGCTCAGAAATATCTGTTGAGTGAATAAACAAATGAATAAAATAATATTAGATAAATAAATAATTGGCATATTTTAAAATTCTGGCTACAAATAAAAGATGTTTTATTGATATTAGTTGTGATGCCTCACATGCAGAACTGAAAGAGAATATTAGGGATGATCACTTCTTTAACTTCTCATACTTACTCCTTCCCAACCTCCACTAATTTGTGT
>NW_012155729.1:6890066-6899047 GCF_000956105.1 Propithecus coquereli
AGCCTAGCTCACAGCAACCTCAAATTCCTGGGCTCAAGCGATCCTCCTGCCTCAGCCTCCCAAGTAGCTGGGACTACAGGCACACGCCACCATGCCCGGCTAATTTTTTCTATATAGTTTTAGTTGTCCGATTAATTTCTTTCTATTTTTTGGTAGAGACGGGGTCTCACTCTTGCTCAGGCTGGTCTCGAACTCCTGAGCTCAAACAGTCTGCCCGCCTCGGCCTCCCAGAGAGCTAGGATTACAGGCGTGAGCCACCGCGCCCGGCCTGATAATTCAATTTTTAAGAAATTGTATATACACATTATCAGAATGAATAGTAAATTAAATTTAAAAATTCAGTTATTTGGTGTGATTTGACAAAATAAAACAAAGCAAGCAATGACTTAACTTTCCAGCTAATTGTATTGACCAAGAATTTTGAACCTTATTATAATTATGAAATGTTAGCATATGGCTAGTATTTAGTTTACAAATATATTGGGATTTAAAAAAATTACAGAATGCCATTTTTGGAGTTAAAAGTGACCTTATATTATCTATTCCAAATCACCACATCGTGCTCTGTTTTTAAAACAGTTTAAGACATAAAAAACTGAAATCAAATGAATAACAACAACAACAACAAAAAAAAAACAGTGAAACCAAGTCCGTTAGGTTATACCTGTCCCTGCTTTTCTTTTTCTATTAAGTAAAAATTCAATTGAAATTTTAAAGTTTTAATTTGAGATTGTGAAATGGCTCTTTATGTTCACACTTGGCTCCAGGGAGCAAGCATTATCAGAACTTCTAGTATAGTTGCTTTTTCTGAATCTGCCTTTCAGATGACATGGGTTGAGATTTCTCCCAGTTATAAGCAGGACGCCTTCAGTTAGTTTCTTGGCCTTTTCCTTTGCCTCAGTTTTCTCTCATATTAAATGAATGCTTCAGCTATGATCTCTGAGGTCCTTTTCAGCATTTCTTCTCTGATTGCAGCTCCTATTGGGTTTTCCTTCTACAAAACACAGACTTCTTACCCTTAAGATGGATGAGGATTATAATCTATTTTAAAGATTTATTTAGGAAGTTGTTCATCCATTGGGCTGCTATTTGATTGTCTGAGAGAAAGTTTCAAGGAATATCTCTCTTGCAAATAACTTTTGAAGTGGAAAGTTGGAATCTGTAATGAACACCAGGAATGAAAGAATTTCACAACTTAAAAAAAGGATGAGGTCATGATCACCCTAACAAACTGGCAATAATACATTTTCCACTAAGGACACCACAAACAGCAAATATTTATTGAGTAACCACGCTATGCTCAGTTCTCATTTCCCTTTACTTGATCTTAGTGATCTCATCTACATCTGGAGTTTAAACTATCATGTGCATCCTTATTTTGTCACAGGAAATCTCTTTTCTGTGGCCAAGCACAGTGGCTCATGCCTGTAATCTTAGCATTCTGGGAGGCTGAGGTGGGAAGATCGCTTGAGTCCAGGAGCTTGAGGTTGCTGTGAGCTAGGCTGACGCCACAGCACTCACCTGGGCAACAAAGTGAGATTCAGTCTCAAAAAAAAAAAGGAAATCTCTCTTCTGAGCCCTAGATCTATACAGATAATTGTTGCATGTTAGACATCATTTTTGTTCCACCTTCATGGCATCTAATACAATAAGTCCCAATCTATTCTTTCCACCCACCCCATTCTCCAATTCTAATCCTCTTCCAACATTTCCTACTTATGTGAAGAACTCTACGATTCCCTCAGTTTTCTAATGCAAGAAACCTGGAAGACTCTGAGGACAGATCAAGGACAATGTGATTTGAAAAGAGGTGAACACCAAAGACAAAGAAACAGAGGGTAGGAAAATAAGCACAAGGTTATTATAATTGGCCAGGCATAATGGGATAAAGGTTTGGAATGGGGAATGGGCATGATCACTTTATAAATGAATGAATGAATGAATAGACGTTTGTCTGTGTGCATGTAAATTGTGTATAGTTTATTAAGAAAAATATTGGGCAAAGAAGAGTCATTGGAGGAAATAATAGTGAGGCACTAACTCTGAAGTCATCTAAAATACATAGTATCGGCCGGGCGCGGTGGCTCACGCCTGTAATCCTAGCTCTCTAGGAGGCCGAGGCGGGCGGATTGTTTGAGCTCAGGAGTTCGAGACCAGCCTGAGCAAGAGCGAGACCCCGTCTCTACTAAAAAATAGAAAGAAATTAATTGGACAACTAAAAATATATAGAAAAAACTAGCCAGGCATGGTGGCACATGCCTGTAGTCCCAGCTACTCGGGAGGCTGAGGCAGGAGGATCGCTGAGCCCAGGAGTTTGAGGTTGCTGTGAGCTAGGCTGACGCCACGGCACTCTAGCCCAAGCAACACAGTGAGACTCTGTCTCAAAAAAAAAAAAAAAGAAAGTAAAATACATAGTATCATTAATTCTTATTTTTTGTTTTTTTTTTTCTATCTGATGTCTCTGTATAATTCCTATTTTTTGGTTCCCAAATTTCATAGAAAAGGCATGCTCATTTTTATTAAAGGGTATGGGGAGATGCAAAATCTGAAAATTGCAACCATTTTCAAACTAATTGTGGCTTGGTTCAATGTGGTTTGGAGCAAGGAATGACAGTGAAACACCTACTTTTTCAGGGTGGGCTTTTCACTCTGTGTCATTCCTTGGAAAAGTCTAGCAACTTACTCTTCAGTTACAGGGTTTGTTATGACTTTACCCTCAGCGTTGGTGCCTCATTCTCAGTTCCTTTTCCTGTACCAAGACAAGAAATGACATGTCCAAAAAGGTGATGTCAACATGTAATAATTTTCTAGACAAACACATATACTTCTGTGCCAGTGGATCAATAGACATGAATTTTCAATTGCATTTTTTACTTAGTAGTAGTGGGACTAGAATTCAGTACTCCTGACCCAATTTGTTTCTACCATCTTTGCTGCTTCCCAAATGAGGTTACCAGACCTTGTAAAGTCACCAGAGGTATTTCTGTCTCCCATACATAAAATAGCTGTTGAGATCAATAAGAGCTCTCTGCCTAGAGCAACTTCAGAGGTTGATTATAGGCTTTATTCCATCAGTGCAAAAAAACAGAAAAAGTGTACCTTTACTACTCTGATTTTGATTCCTTTGCTGTCTTTAGAGGGAAAAAAATGAGTATGAAAATGTTTGCTCTTTCTGAAAATTTTCTCCCAAGCATTCCCCTTTTTATTTCTCAAAGTCGGCTGCCATCTAAATGGGAATATAAGGCTCCATGGCCTTTTTCCACCCACCTGTTACACAGAGTCAGTTTTCCACCATCTAGAATTTAATGCATCTTCGGTGAAGCCTGACAGGTACACAGAGAATAGGTTGGGGGAGGTTGGAGGAAGGTAGGAGGGCTGAGAAAGCAGCCATATAATTTACAATCCTCATGCCCGTGAAAAGCAGAGATAGCAGGTAAGGTCGAGAGTGCTGTCAGAGGGGCACCAGCCCGGCCTCCAAAAGCTACAGGACCCTAATTCACTATCCGATGACCTGCACTGCTGCGTACAAATGTTCCACGCTAGGACCGTAGCTAATCTGCTCTGACAGAAGAGGAAAACAATAACTGAGAAGCGGAATGCAAAACGATAGAACTAGCATTGCTTAGTTGCCAACGTTCATTTAGAGAACAGCAGTGACAAGCTAGGATATCCAGAACTTATGACCAGACTCTGACTCTGAGACTTCGTAGCAGTTAGCACAGTGAGGTATAGGTGTGAAGTGCGTGGGCTCTGGGTTCAGATTTTGATCCTGCCATGTGTGAGCTAGATGACTGTAACCTGTAAGTTTCAGCTTCCTTTAGTATAAACTGGTGATCAGAATAAAGCCAAATGCTTAGAGTTGTTGAGAGAAATTAAAAAAAAAAAACTTATCCATGTAAAATGCATAATAGAGATTGGCACATATTGACACAATTGAGCACACACTAAATATTAGCTTTTATGACTATGATAGATACATTACCAATGTAACTGTGATGTCAGGCTACGTTTTTGTTTTTTTTATTTTTATTCCTCTATACACCTCTCTGCCTTTAGCTTCTAAAGACTTTCCTCAATTTCTGTAAGTTAGCCTAATCAACTTGGCAAATCATGATAATGAAAAACTCATGTCTTAACTATATCATCACAATTATCTGAATACCTGAGGAGGCAGTTACAACGTGTTCATAAGAAGAGAAATGAACAGAATGTTCCTACTGTGCACCATACAGCCTGCATGCACTTCTTACCATCAGTTCTTACCCTTCCCTCCACACAGCTCACCTCAGAATAGTGTAAAAATCATAATGAAGATACAACTATTGAAAAATAATCTCATGTGCTATTTTGCCATTTGCAAAACACAATACCACTTATGGAAGTTCACATATACTATCTTACAATAAAGAGTTCCATTAATGTTAGAGAAACTGAACTTCTCATTCAGAGTGGCCTCTGTGTAGATGATTTCTCTTGTTAGTGGACAGGGAAATAAAGGAGGGAACAGTGAGTGTTCACTTTTTACATTTTAGATTGAAAAGAAAATGATCCATGGGGGTGGATGTTTTTGATCTATGGTGAAATAGAATATTCTGTTCAGGAGTTGACATAGTATCACTGTATTGAGGGGGGCAGGTGGGAACAGAGGGGACCCTGCATATTTTTTGCTTGTTTCCTCTCTCATCAACTAGAAATCTGACAGTGTGAGTAGCAAACCTTCTATCCAGTGTATAAAAACCAGGCACTTAGGCATTTTTGAGTGATAATTCAATAGGATTAAATTACACTCATGTGACAGCTCAACCTCACTAATGAGGTACATTTCAGTAAACTGTTGACAGAACTGTCTGGAAGGTTCCTTTAATTTACCAACATGTAACAACATGGGAAAAGCATTAGTCAACTAGATGAAGATGAATAAGCAGTGAGGTCTAGGGGTATTTTACATTAATACCTGACAACCTGAAAGGGTTTTTGTCACCTGCTCTATTTAGCCCAAGGCAGGCAGAGAATAACTGGTACCTGTTAGTGTGATTGACTTAGCAAAGCAATGAAAGGAATTATCTTGAAGAGGTCTGGGTGGAAAATATGTCAGAGAAATTTCTTTTCCTTTCAGTTAACAGGAAACATGTTCCTTGCAAAGCGGGTGACGGTTGCAATGAAGTTGAAAGAATGCTTCAAATCTTTTCAGATGGCTTCACCAACACTTTCATTTTTCAAATTCTTTGAGTTTGTCCAGATAGATAAAGAAAAAAAAAATCTGTCTGTATATATTTCTAGCCATGTGTTGATTAGGTCTAATGTAAGGTTACTCTTGCCCAACTAAATAATTTATTCCAAACCAAGAGAAGAAAGAAAACGTAGGGAAGGCAGAAAAGAAATAAACAGGAGACAAGGAAACCTGCCTTACTGAAGCATCCAATGCTTATTGAAAAGAAGTTCAAGCTAAGATTATATTGGCCAATAAGAAGAGGGCTACGGGCTGGGAGCAGAGGCTTATGCCCGTAATCCTTCCTTTTTTAGGAAGCTGAGGTGGGAGGATTGCTTGAGACCAGGAGTTCGGGGCCAGCCTGGGCAATGTAGAGAGACCCTTGTCTTTACAAAAAATATGAAAAATTAGCTGAGCATGGGGCGGGGGTGTGTGCCTGTAGTCCCAGCTACTTAGGAGGCTAAGCCAGGAGGTTCGCTTGAGCCCAGGAGTTTGAGGCTACAGTGACCTATAATTGCTCAGTGATATTGCTGGCAACGTTGGCTAATGCACTCTAGCCTGGGTGACAGAGTGAAACCTTATCTCAAAAAAGAAAAAAAGAAAAAGAGGGCTATGAAATTATTTGCATTTTTTTATTAACATATTAACTGTCGTGTGAGTTGTAGTTAACTAACACTAATTTTTAGCCCAGAGCCTCGTGAAGCAAAACCTGGGCAAAACCCTGCAGCTGGTTCATGAAAATTTTACTTGTCGATGTTCTTACTGTTACAATTAATATTGACAATTTAATTCTAAATATGTGGATTAAATGAATAGAAGTCAATAACAAATTTTTCATTAAATTAGAAAGGATCGTTTTGTTTTCAAAGTTTTTATTCTATTTTTGTAATAAAACACTGTGGCCCAGAGGAAAAAAAATTTTTTTCTAGTGTGGCAGTCAATGTGTTAAAAAAGTTTTCTGAAACTAATGTTTCTATGGTGTCTGGCAAGCAATGTGGCTATAGGAGGAAAAAGCAGATTAACTCTAAATGGATGAGTATAGTAACCATTAGGGGGCGCTATGGATCCCCAAATGAATATTTGGGCACAAAGATTTACCTATTTCAATAGTTATTCTCTATTCTTAATCATTGTAAAAATGTGAATTTGTAGATGTATTCTCAAGAGGAAGTGTATCACAAATGACAGATGAGGACAAAGATGGAAATACTATCTTACTGCATCTGTTGGTCAGAAATGACTCTAAACAACTGAGCATTTTAGAAGAATTAATGCTTGAGTATGAAACATAGTGCAGGGAAATGTCAGTTTAGCAAATCAAAACTATCAATTAATCCATACATCACAAGTATTTGGCTTTGAAATCAGATTAAGATTTCTAGGGTTTCTTTGCAGGGAGTTACCTTTCTCATTTTATCTTGATATGGCTATTGTTTTGGTGAGTTTGCATTTCCAGAATATACAATGATTTGTTGGAGACTACTGGCAGACAGGCTAGGAGGGAGATGGTGGGGAGACCTAATGAGAAAGAAGCAGAAAATTTCCAACGTTGACTGAGCTAGATGAAAGGGTGCATGGTAGCAAAGCTGACAAAATCACTCAGTGATATTATCAACACATACATATATGAAATTTCAAGTTGGACCATGAGTAAGAGAAAAGATCTGCTGACCAAAAAGCTGTAGGAGGTCTGAAAATACTGATAAGGTGTTTGCATAACAGGATGGGAAGTATTAAAAAAAGGGCTAGCTTTTGTAATACCTTGAAACCTTTCGGGTTTCATCTCCAACCCACCTGATGGGGCTTCTTCATTTGTGGGTCCCCAGATACTATGTCTGACTCTCTGAACATTGTTTCCAATCTCAATAGTAATCATAATGACAATACACTGAAATTTATCCTATGCTCTATTATTCACAAAGAACTGTCTCACCTAATTTGTTCCTCTGAAGTATGTAAGGCCAATTTTTTTTTATAACACTTAACATATTTTTATAACTTTTGACTTCAGCAACTGCCCTATTCAAGGTACAAAACACTCGGGTCCTCTAATTCCAAGTCCAGGTGCTTTTTTCACTGTGTTAAATTATCATAAAGTGTCAATTGTTGGATGGTGCAGAGGCAAAGCTGCAGATTTTATTGCAGAGAAAGGCTGATCCAATGCAAGTGGGAATCAAATATCCCAGAGAGCAATTGATCAGAGTAGTCCTCACAATTCTAGAGAGATTATAGCTTTCTACAGTCAGGCTAGGCATCAGGGAAACAACCAACTTGATTCTATTTCTCCTCATTTTTTTTTTTTTTTTTTTTGAGACAGAGTCTCGCTCTGTCACCCGTGGCATCAGCCTAGCTCACTACAACCTCAAACTCCTGGGCTGAAGGGATCTTCCTGCCTCAGCCTCCCGAGTAGCTGGGACTATAGGTGCACACCACCATGCCCAGCTAATTTTTCTATTTTTAGTAGAGATGGGGTCTTGCTCTTGCTCAGGCTGGTCTTAAATTCCTGACCTCAAGCGATCCTCCTGCCTCGGCCTCCCAGAGTGCTAGGATTACCAGTGTTGAGTCGCCGTGCCCGGCCAATTTTTCCGGAATTTTGTAAAAAATGGGAGAGCAGGTCCCACAGTACCAAAGGCCAAACAATCTTTTTGAATACTTTCACTTTACAAAACAATACAAAATTTATAATAAGGCAAACTAGCAACAGAGAAAGAAAGCAATAAGAAATTTACACCTTTAAAATATTTAAGTATAAAATCTCATTTGAATTTACTCATCTGTACAGTAATACTTTTCTCTCCCAACAATGTGTAGATAGTGGTGGTTAAACTTAGGGGCATATCTTTTTATAAGACTGTTCTAAACAGTGTTAGGTTAAACGGATTGTTCTGGCTGTATCTATGACTAATGAACACTCAATTGTGAAGTAAGAGCTTGATGTGAATAATTTAAAAATTAAAAATAAACAACCAAATCTTATCTAAGATTAACTCAGCTATCTAATCATTTGAAAAATTTTGATAATGCTAATAGCTGATCATAGCTAAGATGTTTTGTCTGCTTACCATAAGACAGAAACCGCATTTACGAGCATTATGTAATTTTATCACCTACAATTCTATGAACGTTGGTGCTATCGCCGGCCACAGAGACGTGAAAAAAGAAGAGCCCAGGTAATTCGCCCACACTGCACAGCTGGTAACTGGTGGAGCTGCCACTACATCCCAATCTGTATCAGAGTCCTTCACCTTGCCGGCTTGACTCTGCCTCAGCTAGATCCTGTTTCTCAGTTAACTTTCTAATGTTCTGCTATATTCCTAATTCTGGCTATCTAACCCAAGCATAACTTAGTTTAGAAAGATAGAATGAAGTTGAAGCAATGGGGAACGAAATGGAGTACATATTAATAAGTAAACCTACTTTTTTTTCTTTTGGCAGGGGAGGTTGGCACCAATCTGAGTAATGACTGGAGTAGTATCAGAAGTCATTTTTTTCAAGTAAGGAATTAATCTTGCAGGTATACGTGAGTTTGTATACAAAAATGTATTATAAAGATTATAATATTATTTATAATAATAGGAAAGGATAAACAATTTAAATGGCTATCAAAAGGAATAAATAATGACAAATACATACAGTGTACAACCATTAAAAGAAATGAAACAGATGCATGTGTGCTAATATGGATCCATCACCAAGACATACTGATTGCTCAGTGAACAGCAAGGTGCTAAGTGAGGTATGTCTGATATGTTTACCAAGTATTTTTTTTTTT
>NW_012155729.1:6899847-6911780 GCF_000956105.1 Propithecus coquereli
AGTCAGAGAAGGAGGAGTTAACATGTGTAGTCAGACTTGCAACATCAAGCAAATCAACCGAATATTTGCCAAATATCCACCTCACTTGGACCATATCCTATTGTTTTACAACCGGCTGTGAAGATATCTATCATTTTATAGAGGGGAAAATATTTATTTGGAAACATACTGGGGTGAATCTTTGTGGTAGAAGGTAAACCAGAGAGGGGCCTGGGGGGAGACAGGGAGAAACAGAAGAGGAAGGAAAAGGGGAGAGAAGAAAGGGTGACAACCCATCAGTCAAAGACCAGGGGCTCAGCCGTGTGACCCCACCACTTCTCTTGTCATTACAACCAAGAAATGGTGGAGGTGAATAGATTTTGAAGAAAGCCAGTAAAAGGGTACAACGCAAGAGGGTCCCTCAAGAAAAAAAGAGGGAGAATCAGAGTGAGCGCTAGAGCAAAGCATAAGGAAGCAAAAATGCAGGGCCTCTAGGGATTAAAAGGCAGAGGATTGAACTGCTACTGACAAGGATTGAGATCTGGGCCAGGCGGACTTCAGAAGTCTAAGGGGCAGGGGCCCAGCTGACTTCAGGGTGACATACTATTTCCCCAAATAGGTACTTGGCCATTAAAGTTCAATACACCCTAATGTTAGACTGCGTTTACAGAATGCAACTCTAGGATAGTCAGCCCCGTGGATTGATTATCCACAATCAGCAGGAACATTCCTAGGTGAAGTGCAAATTGCTTTCCCTGGTGCTTGACCCTTCCAAACCATAATGATAATTGCTGCTGTGTTGCAAGCTGGGCTTATGAACAACTCAGGGGTCAGCGCCCTTCCCTCCGGTAAGGCTACCAAGTAGTGGGGACTACATACATCTGATTGTGACAAATTGCTAGTTTACCTGCTAATCAGCGCACAGGAGTAGGTATTTTGTAACATCACCAAAGCAGAAAACACCACTCCTCTCTCCTTGAAATAATAAAGGAAGATTTACTGCTCCTATATATTTTGGGTAAGAAATGAAATAGGTTCAATTTTAATCACATGAGCAGTAAATCAAATATCAAATTTAAAACAATGAACTACAAAGAGCCTCCTCGAAGTCACTTAGCATTGATAAATTAGTAATGTGTTATTAAATTATTCATATCTTTTTTTTCCTTTGGACCATAATGATACACTGTATACAGCACTGATAATTTACTTAGGCTGAGTCCATTCATTTAATTATGCTGCTAAACTTGGTAGGCCAATTGGTCATCATGAGAGTTTCCAGGCAAGCTAATCACAAATATATAGAACATGTCCCGTATTGTCCCCAGCGGCTAAGTGCTAAAATGCTATTTAGTGCTCAGAAGGTTAATGTCCTGCTTATGTAAATTGTCCAATTTAACATTCAGCAGCAGTATCATAAATTCTGGCTCCAGGATTTCATTAAACGTATGTTCAAACTAGTTGACCTTAAAGGTTAACAAGCACAAGTTAAACAGGACAATTATTTAACTCACTTCTTATCAAGAGACTGAAGCGTACTAGCCATTTAATAGCTTCGCATACTTCACAATTAGAATTCTTATAAGGCCTCTGATAAAACTTCAGGTCATGAATTTTCATAAGGATGTCAGATAATAACTATTTATCTGCACTTGTTTTTCTTTCTTATAAACTTAAACTTTGATCTTAACATTCAATTAGACATGATTCCACAGAGAAGGAGTAGGTGACTCAGGAAGCTAGTTATTCGCCTTCTTTGGGGTCTGTGTGAAGATTTAAAACAGGATATCTGCATTGTCATTAATGGAAATTAACATAAAAGTCATAGGCTCAACTATTAAGGGTGCAGAACTCAAGTGAGGTATTTGGCCCAAGGTTGAGTTACAACATTGCTTACTGTTTTTGGACACTAGGCTAAACATTTGATTCTGCTCCTAAAAGACCCCCCCCAAATGCCTATTAACCTACTGGAGAAAATGCATTCTCCTTTGCATTTATATTATTATGGGTTTTGGTACGACGTAAAAGGAAGATTACGTACGGCATTCTTTCCCTCCTACTTCTCCCTGGGCATTGTGAAATATGAGCAAAGCTCTGGGAACAATTGCCACCCTCCGGCTACCTACAGCCCAGGTGATGCACCGAGAGAAGTCCGTGGACTGACATTTGCACACGCTTCTCACTGCAGCAGCATCGAGCAATGGCTTCGGGATACATTAAATAGGTAACCATGCACCAGCGATCTCAACAGTTGACAGCCACTGCACACCAGGAAAGGCACAGGGAGGATTACCTCCTTGCAGGTTCAACTGTTCATATTGCACGCCGTTTGGAAGATAAAACGGCAAATAAGAGCAAACCGGATTTTATTAATAAATCATGAGCTGAATTTCTGTTAGGGGCTGAAATGGAGCAAAATATGTCATAATTGCCTATGGGTACATTCACTGGGTGCCTAGAAAGTAATTTTTAAAGTTTGGTAATGCTCGTTAAAAATAATTGAATATAATGATAGAAAAAGGATAGGTAGATAAGTAAGTAGGACAGTAGATGGATAGATATTAAATAATACCTATCCTTGGCCCAGTTCCTCATGCTGCACTCCTTATTTCCCCCAGAGATTACTTATTGTTAGGAGCTGTTTAAGGAAATAATAGAAGGAAGAAATATCTTCTAGCATGAAAATATGTGACAGTGTTTTATACTCTTGTGTTGCTCTTCATCCAAACTTCATCTTTTGAATATTGGCTTGAAATCCTGCCTGAAAGGGGACATAAATAAAGTGAAATGGCTAATGGACTAAAAACACTTATGATCAGGTTTTCATAACTAACATTATTGATAGCTTCTCTCGCACATGCGCTGGCGCACAGTGCAATATCCATTTCTAAAGTAAGATTTAGAGCCCTATTTGCAATAAAAAGGCTAGCGCATGCAAATAAAGAATGCGAAAGTGAGGCCCTCGGATGGTATTCCCCTAGAGAGGGAGAAAAGAACCTCTTTCTAAATCAGAGCGCCACAGAGTTGACCACAGGGGGGACACGGAACATTTTTTCAGATTTCAGACGTGGCTGTGTTTCTCTTTGTGCTCCGGAAGGGTCTGAAAGGGCAGCGGGTTGCCAAGTCTTTAATTTGAAAATGACCACTCCTTTCAACTTAGTGGCATTAGTATTTGAACTTGCTAGTGTAAATAGATTTGTATGTCTGTATGTCAAAGACAGTAACAGGATCATCATGCAGGAAGTGTACGTAACACAATACAGATAAGGAGGCTGGCAAATTGGAAATATTTTCATGGGATCTGGTGTTTTCCCTATCAATTTGAATGTGGATTTCCTGCGTTGTTCCTCCTTCTGACCTTTATTTTAGCAAAGACAGTAGGAGAAACACTTTTTTAATGCCTAGAAATTCATTTTGTGTAAAAAGAAAAATGCTTATTAATTACTCTCTTTAAAAATATTTTAACTGTAGTGGTAATAGAAGATGCTAACAGACAGCATTTATCTGCCTTTGGCTATTTAGATATAGTTTGGGGGGAATAATTTTCTTCTATTTTTGTTTCTGTTTTTCCCATGTAAGCAGGAAAAGATTTTTTTTCTTCAAAATGTGGACTTTATAAAAAATTAAATAGCGATTACATGGTAAACTGTAAACTATGGTGTAACTAAATTAAATTAATTTCAAAGAGCATAGGATTTGTAGGATTGATATATATAGTTACTCATATTCACAGCTTCTATCACAGTGGGATCCCTCACCCTCAATTACGAAAGAAAATATAAAAACACTGGAATCCCAGTATACTGTTCCCCTTGGAACTAGACATTAATATTAGAGACTGTCACTTCTGTATTCTAAAGACTAGTGAAAGCTTCAAAGTTATGTAGCAATCAGTAGCAAAACTTTTCTTCCTTCTTTCAGAATCTCATGGTCTTGAAAAGTAATGCTGAGAGAAAACGATGCTTTAGACAAGGAATTGCAATGACAGTATCAAGCATGATGGTATCAGTGTTTAGTTGCAAGTAGTTATTTTTGTCCCTTCTTTTGTCTGAATATGAGTGCAGATAGAGAATAAGGAATAACAGATGTGGAAATGGGGAATGCAAAATGATGGCAAATTTTTTATAAATGGCATAGGCATTGCTCAGAGGCATGCTGAGACCTCACTGCTAATAGCAGGCGAAAGCACAGATGCAATTAATAATATCTGGGAGGGAGCTGGGAATGATTAGACTAGCACAGCACCTCTGCCCACACCCCTCACTCCACCCACTCCCATCTCCTGAGCAACAGGAAAAGGCCAACAGTCAAGTAACAAATGCAAACTGATGCAGGCTGGCTCTGATCCAGATGGTGTCCATTGAGGGAGACACAGCTTGAATGGATGCTCAAGTTGTACAATATCTAGGATTGTGAATCCCAGCTGATATCAAGAAAAGCAGATGGCAGGGCACTGTGGCTCATACCTGTAATCCTGGCACTCTAGGAGGCAGAGGTAGGAGGATCACTTGAGCTCAGGGGTTCGAGATCAGCCTCGGCAAGAGCGAGACCCCGTCTCTACTAAAAATAGAAAAATTAGCCAGGTATCGTGGTGTGCACCTGTAGTCCCAGCTACTTGGGAGGCCGAGGCAGGAGGATCGCCTGAGCCCAGGAGTTTGAGGTTGTTGTGAGCTAGGCTGACACCACGGCACTCTAGCCTGGGTGACAGAGCAAGACTCTGCGTCAAAAATAAATAAATAAAGTAAAACTTAAGCAATTAGACACATCCACTTGGACCCTCCAGAAATGGTGTCCACCATAGCCCTCTCCTGTTGGCTAGCTGCCAGTACTGAAGATTTTAAATCTATAGTCTGCATCCTGCCTAGGGTTTGAGAAAATCACAACAATGTCTGTAAGTATTGTAAGAAGCTGGGTGGATGTTAGGCATGGTTTCCCTGAGGAAGAAACTTTTAACCTAACATTTAGATAATGAGTAGGAAGAGTTTTGGGGAGAGAGCATATCTTTCAGAGAAGATAACATGTCCAAAGGATGAAAAATGAAAGAGAAGATAGCAAATCTGTGAAACTGAAAGAAGTCCAGCATGCCTGAAGCACAAGGCAGGGGTATGGTGGTCCAAGACGAGATTAGGATAGGCAAGCTCTAGGGCCCAGGGTTTCTCGACTTCAGCACTATTGACATTTAGGGCCAGATAATTCTTTTTTGTGGGGAGTCCATCCTGTGCTTTATGGGACATTTAGCAGCATGCCCACTAGGTTCCAATAACACACCCCAGTGTGACAATGAAAAACATCTCCAGATACTGGCCGCCTGGAGAAAAACTCTCCGGAACTGAGAATCACAGAGCCACCCGGCCATTGCATGGTCATGCAGGCCACGTGAGGGTTTGGAGAGGAAAGTATAAGAGATTACTATGATCTGATTTGCATTAAAAAAAAAAATCTCTATATTCCAGAGTGCATGCAGAGAGACAGCTGGGAGTTTATTGCAGAAGTCTACTGGAGGGATGATGAGGTTTCAACTGTGGTAGTGGCAGCAGGATGGAGAGAAGCTGATAGATTTGATAGGTGTTAGATACTAGAATACAAGTAGCATTAATAACCTTCGTGAACACTTCCACTGTTCTCAACATTTCATTGACCTGCTCTGCTGATTCTTCTGAAGGCTTTGAGCTGGGCTCCTTGTCTTACAACTGCTGACTTTAATAGATTACATCTGCTTTTCAGAATCAGGAACTTACTTTGCTTATTACTTATAGAGGGTAGTTTCAAACTCTGCACTTTTTATTAAGGTTGACCCTGGACTGTCTGTGATCTGAAGGACATTGTTTGCATTTTCTCTTGAAGTGAAATGCAGGCTAAACATGCCCCTTTTGATTATCTACCTGATTTTTCCTGGGCGCGGGACTACTAGGAGCTTGTCAAAGCAGTTCCTATCATTTCATTGATCTTCATTTGACAAAGAAAACTCAGGGAGGAATCCCAAGTTTAAAGGAAAAAATATCATTGTTAAGTCTTCTATAGTCTGAGCATCTGCTGAAGTCAACAAATCGTCTTCTGGTTATCTCAGAGAAAAATCAACAATAGTCAGAATATATTTATTGCCCTATTTAGCGGGTTTCAGCACAATCTCATTACGCCCATCCTCACACAGCACAGGGCCTTTTCCATTAGTAAAAGAAGGAACAAAAGGTCATAGCTTCCCTGCAACTTCTACGCTCCTATTAGAGAGACCCTTTACGAGAGAACATAATTGGGCCATTACCGAATCCCTCTACAAAATAAAAAATATATAATTTCATTTTTGTTGGTTTTCCTGTGAGTGAGACACAGATCATTAATGGATATTCAAAAAGTAGCAAGAATATTACTGACGGGTTTTCTAAATGTGAGATTCCAGCCCCAGAAGTTCTATTAATATTCTTCATTTTAAAGACCCTTATTGGCCAGGTAGCCATTTGGGAGCTGCTTCTGATTCAGAGCCATTCTAAGTATCTAATTTTACAATAGTGAATCGTATTCAATGGCAAACTCAGGAAATAATATTGGCACTGAGACAAAAAAAATCTTTCCTTCAGCAAGGACACTGAGGTGTCCTTAAAGCCAACAATGTTCCAAGAACAATGTGAAAAGACTCTCTCAAAAATACCTGTGGGTATACACATATAGTAACAAAATCGGTGGTACTCATAACAACCTAGGGCTGTAGGTACACGTCTGGGTCAGGACATCCAAATCTGGCCTCAAGTCACTGAGAACCACTTGCTTCATGGGGACACCTTCTTCTTTGAGGGGAAGCTAACTGCTAAATTCTATTGCAAATCCCAACATTTTTCTTCCATTTCTCTTTTATCCTGTGTAATGACAAGGCCCTAGTGCAATGAGTTTGATGACGTCAAAGCCCAATGTTGTCCAGTTTCCTTCTTAAGAAAATTCAATTTCTTGTTTTCTATTTTCATATGAATAGGTCAATTTTAAATGGCAAAATGAACAAAGCTTAAAGGAAAATTAGAAAAGCAATGTGCTATAATATCCTTTGAAAGCGTTTGTTGCAATAATGACCATTTTCCATTTGTGGTGATAATGCCTGTAATTAGGCTTGATGAAACACATGACTAACCCCATTTTTCTTAAGGAAGCTTCTCTCTATCGATACCACAACTACCCCTAAAGGTGGTGGAGTCCAAGAAACTGGAAAATAAAGTATTTTGATAGAAGCTAGAAGGCAGCCTGAAGAGGCAAACTTTGTTAGCCGTGGAGAGGCCACACGGAGCAGAGGAAAAAGCACAGTGCTGTGAGTTGGGCGTATGAGCGCTGGACATTTCCTCCTACGTGGCCTTGGGCATGTCTTTCTCAACTCACCTGAGTCTCTCGTATATCTAAGGCTTTCTCAGACATTAAAGTTCTATGACTAAAAGAAATAAAATCTAGAAGATTACATCTTTTATTTCTCTGTGACTTCCATATGGTCATAAGCGGCAACAGAATAATAAATTCCCTTGTTAAGAATGAATGGTTAGTTATTTGGTGATTATTAATAGTTCCCTAATCTCTTTCTCAACTTGGGAGCTCCCTGACTAGACTCACTGTATGCTGTGATCTCTTTCTATTCAGGCCCAGGATCTTTCTCAAAATAGAAATATATTTTTATCACTGCTAGGCACCAAGTGTTCAGATCGAGACTGGGAGGCTAAACAAATTTCTCAGTTGTCAAAACTTCAAGCCCTTTTTGTGCTCTTCCTTTTGCTTTCCCTTTGCTGCAACAATGGGTCCAATCGTCCTTTGTGGGGCATGTTTCATGCTCTGTAAACCTATATTTTTCTCTTGTCCTATCATCCTATCTTTCTCTTCTCAATAAACATCATTTTCATGCTTGCCTTTAAAAAAAAGGGGAGTGGTGTGAGAAAAAAAAATTCAAGTTTCCTGTTATTATCTATATGGGAATTGGAGATTTTGAAAACAGAAACCCTATTTTCTTAGAGAAGCCTGAGGGCTGAGTGGTGCATTGTGCCTCATGCTGAGCTCATATTTTGTCAGGGGCTGGAGAAAGGATCTTTAGAGTGAGGGAATGATTCTATATTTTGATTATGGTAGTGGTTACACAATTCTGTACAGCTATGAACATTCATCAAATTGTACATTGAAAACTCGTAAATTTGAGTATATGTAAATAGTACTTTCATAAACACAACAGAGGGAAAAAATGGACAGCACTTGTCCAGGCCTATTCATCTGAGGCTAGTCCTAAGGTTCTATAATACAAAGGGAGCAAAGGGCAGCTCTTACTGTAGCCATTGCTTAGATCACACACGTTTATTGAACACTATTTGCAAGACAATGCTCCATACAATGGAAAGTGTCCAAGAAATAGTGCCTCTCCCCAGAGAACTTGAATAAAAAAGACTCTGCAAAGTCCCAAATTAAGAAGTCCCAATCTTTTGGTTCTGATACAAGTGAGCTATGTGACTTTTAGTGTAGCGTTTTCATCTTTACTCATAAGATTGTCAAAAAAAAAAAAAGTGAAAACAAGATATAAAAGCACTTTAAAACTAATTTTATTTTCATTTGTTTGTTTTTTAGAAATCAGATTTACATAATATAGGACACAGCAGGTGTATGAGGCTGTTGTAAAAAATAAATCCCTCCGAAACAGAGGGGCCACTGGGCTGGTACCTGGGTTCTGGTGGCAGCTGTGTGAACCAGACAGGGGTCTCTCTCTTCATTATGACTTCCTCTCGGAATGATCTAGTAACAAATTGCTCTCATTTTAACAAAACAAACCTCAGAGACCATGAAGAACATGGTATCTTTATTTGCTAGATGAAATAGAATATGTATGCATTTATCATTGCACAAAAAGAAAATAAAATTCCAATCTATTTAATAAAGTGAGAAATACGTGAAGAGAAATGTTAAGCCTACCTAAAAGCGTAGATAAGCTGTTTCTAAATCCTTAAAAAATCTTTAGCAACATTCACGTGCATAAAAGTTGAGAAGCGGGGGAGGGGGGGTAAGGGCAACATACGTAACCTAAACATCTGTACCCCCATAATATGCTGAAATAAAAGAAAAAAAAAAGTTGAGGAGCCAATTACAGATGTTTTAATTACATTTACTCCCTTTCCAATTTCACCTAAAAGTAACCAAAGTACAATTTTTTTAAAGGAAAGAAAAACCTAAGCCTGTGGAATGATGCATTAATTCTCTCATGAGGAGCTGCTATCTCATTGCAAGTTAGTGAGATTTAACACACTCATTCAACATGTAGTTATGAAGTCTTCAATCACTGAACACCAGGACCTGTTCTAGGCACTGGACATACACAGTGAACCAGACAGACAAAGTTTCTACCCTCATGGAGACACACAGGAGGAAGACTGATCAAGGATGCCCCTGTTTAATGCTCCTCCCAGTCAGTGGCTTTCCATCCCAATCCAATGGGAATAAAATCCAAACATGTCCTAGCTTATCTATACATCGTATCATCTGATTCCTGCCTTCTTTTCCTTCTATCTCCATTCTCCTCCCCACCACTGTGCCCCAGGAAGACTGGTTATTGCTTGGTGTCTTAAACATGTCTTAAGTTCCTGTGTTAAGGCCTTTGAACCAGCTCCTCCCTGCCGTGCTCTGTTTAGGGCTGAGTTGTTATAACATTCATGTCTCAGTCTACTCTAAGTGATTACTTCCCCTCCTTTGAGAGGCCATCCTTATCCACCTATGGATCATTGTTGGTCTTATCATCCTATGCAAATTCTCTACAGAGGATCATTGTCTGGCATTTTTCTTATTTATTTCTTGATTGGCTTATTGGATTATTGCTCACCTCCTCCCATAAGAAAATAATCTCCATGAAAAGAATATCTTAGTTTGTCTTCTTCTCAGCTGTATCTTAAGCATCTAGAAGAGTGTCTGGCATACAAAAGGCACCTGAGAAATATTTTTTGACTGAATAACATTAACAAATACGTAAGATAATTTCAGATCCCAGTAATGCTATGGAGATTCCTTATAGTAATTATGGTTCTCAGCCCGGTGTGGTGGCTCATGCCTGTAATTTTAGCACTCTGGGAGGCCGAGGTGGAAGGATCCCTTGAGGTGAGGAATTTGAGAGCAGCCTGAGCAAGAGCGAGACCCTGTCTCTACTAAAATTAGAAAAAATTAGCTGGGCATGGTGGCACATGCCTGTAGTCCCAACTCCTCAGGAGGCTGAGGCAGGAGGATGGCTTGAGCCCAGGAGTTTGAGGTTGCTGTGAGCTAGGCTGACACCACGGCCCTCTAGCCCAGGCAACAGAGCAACACTCTGTCTCCAAAAAAAAAAACAAAAAAAAAACTATGGTTCTCAATTAACACTTGCTTGAACTAAATATTTTCTCCAATGTGAGTCTAGATGATAATTTTGAGATATAAATAAATTTGTGTTTTGTTCCCTGAACCCCTCCCTCCTTTCCAGTTTCAAGCAGATAGCTAGGCCTTTGTATTACCCTGGCTTTGGGACTTATGCAGGTTTCTTGCTGAACACGCTGTTTGAAATCTGTTGCTCTTTAAGGCTTTATGAAATCATGAACTCTCTCTAAGAGATTATATGTCCCAGGGGTGTTGGAAGAGAGAGGAATGCCTTTAAGAGTAACAATGGAGAAAAGAGAAATTTCCTGTGGACTGGGAACAGGGAGAGGGTGTTACTCCAAAGCTGCAGTGCAGGGAGGCCATGAATGTTTGGAAAAGGGCCACCGTCGGGTCATCAGACCATCTTTCCCAGGTGAGATCGCCTATCCCTTAGGCTGCCATAAGATTTCATAGTTACTCTGTGACCCCATATCTACTAAAGAAATACTCTGGGCTGGGTTTGGTGGCTTATGCCTGTAGTCCCAGCTACTCAGGAAGCTGAGGTGGGAGGATCACTTGAGCCAGGAGTTTGAGGTTACAGTGCGCTATGATCTGACCACTGCACTCCAGCCTGAGCAACAGAGCAAGACCTTGTCTCTAAAAAAAGAAAAGGAAAGAAAGAAAAAAAAGACAGACAGACTCTGGGCTATCTTTTTGACACTTACTGTTATCTGCAGCTATTTATTCTATTTTTAAAATTTACTTATTTATTGTTGCCCTACTCACATAGAATGTAAACATTATAAGAACAAAGATCTTGTCTGTCTTGCTTGAAATCCCCAGTGCCTAAAACAGAACCTGGCACATAATAAGGGCTCATTACATATTTGTTGATTGAATAAATGAATGGCTTGTCTAGAAAGGCTGGACCCTGAGACCTTACCACTGGACCAATAATCACCTAACTTGGATGATGTGGCCACTCAACTTCAGAAGGATGGAATGAAAAGATTGAATTCTTGAGGTCTCTTTCAGTTGTGTCTCTGGTATTAGGGACACACAAGTTGGGTTTAACTGTCCCAGTGAAAGGAAGTAGTAGCTCCTCGTCTACAACTCGGGATGTACTTTCTACTAGCAGAAATCAAAGTCTGAAAGTCTGGCAGGATTAAGGTAGCCCACTTTTCTCTTTTGTTGGCTTGATCATTCAGAAATGCTGGGCAAATCTTGTCATTGGTGATGAATACTGCTTAAGAGACAGTTAAGTCCCACAGCGAGGTGAATTTTTAATGGAAAGGTTTTATGCAAGGTGGAATATGTCTCCTTGATGCATGACAGTACCTGTCTCACTAATGCAGGGTCTGAGACCAGGAGTCCAAGAGTAATTTGTTCAAATGAAATAAAGCCTATTAGTCTTGCCAGTATTCACCTGCTCAGTTGTTTAACACCAACCAGATGATGTAATCTGTCCCTTTCTTGTTTACAGGGATGTTTCCAATGAGACAATCAAACACAGAACAAAGGGCTCAGTGTGGTTAGGAATAATAAGGTCACTGCCTGGGTCTTAATTATATTACAGGCAGGAGTTCAGTGCCAGAGGAGAGTAAAGATAAAGAAGAAAGCTATCCTCTTTTTTT
>NW_012155729.1:6912580-6925510 GCF_000956105.1 Propithecus coquereli
TCTTTCTATTTTTAGTAGAGACGGGGTCTCACTCTTGCTCAGGCTGGTCTTGAACTCCTGATCTTGAGGGATCCGCCCGCCTCGGCCTCCCAGAGTGCTAGGATTACAGGAGTGAGCCACCACGCCCAGCCAGAAACTGTACTTTGAGTACCCGTATACTATGGTTTGAATGTTTGTCTGTTTGGAAACTCATGTTGAATCTTAATCTCCAATGTGGCGGTATTGAGAGAGGTGATTTGGGTCATGAGGGTTACGCCCTCATGAATGAATTAATTATTTATGGATTAATGGATTAATAGGTTAATGGATTAGTGGATTATCATGGGAGTGGAGCTGGTAGCTTTATAAGAAGAGGAACAGAGACCTGAGCTAGCCTCCTTACCCTGTGATGTCCTGTGCTGCCTTGGGACTCAGCAGAGTCCCCACCAGCAACAACGCCATCACCAGATGCGGCCCCTCAACCTTGGACTTCTCAGCCTCCATAACTATAAGAAATAAATGGCTTTTTTTTGTAAATTACCCAGTTTCAGGTAATTTGTTATAAGCAAAAGAAAATGAACTAAGACACCGTGCAACCATTCTGTTTCTCACTTTCAGTACAGTATTCAACAAATTACATAAAATATTCAACACTTTATTATCAAATAGGCTTTGTGTTAGGTGATTTTGCCTAACTGTGAGCTAACGTAAGTGTCTGAGCACATCTAAGGTAGGCTAGGCTAAGCTACGATGATCAAGTGTATTCGATACATTTTTGGCCTGTGTGACTCCATTGTCAACTGAGGAGCATCTGTGTAGCAAGAGGCACTTTGGAGCTGTGATTATATTAAGGATCTCGCGATGAAGAGGGTATCCTGGATTGTCCAGGTGGGCCCTACACTCAACCACAAGGGGCCTTGCCAGAGGGAGGCAGAGGGAGATGTGACTGCAGAAGAGGAGCAGGATATGTGACAATGGAAGCAAGAGGAGTGATGCGAGGAGGAGATTATGAGCCAAGGGAGGCAGATGGTCTCTGGAAGCTAGAAAAGGCAAGGAAATGGATTCTCCCCTACAGCAAGCAGAATGAAACAGCCCTGCTGATACTTCGACTTTACAGAGTGAAACTGATTTTGGACATCTGACCTCCATGACTGTGAGGAAATAAATCTGTGTTGCTTTAAGTCACCAAGTTTGTATTAAATTGTTACAGTAGTCACACGAGACTAAAACACAAACAAAAGCAAATGGACATGACCTTAACTGTCAGTGAAACCATACGGTTTTTGTATTTGTATTTGTTATTTTATGTATTTCCTTAGTCATTGGTGTAATTTTTTTATCAGCTACATTAAGGCACAATTGGCTTATAGTAAGCCACACATGTTAAAGTGTATCATCTGATAAGTTCTGACGTATGTATATGCTGTGAAACCATTTTCACAATCTAGGTAATAAAAATCCATCACTGCAAAAAGCTTCCTTATGCCTCTTGATAACCCTGCCCCTTTGTGCCTAAGCCCCCCACCTCCATAGTACCCACTGATCACTATAGGATAATTTACATTTCTAAGACGTTAATATAACTGGAACCATATGGTATGCACTCTTTTGGTGTCTGGCATGATTATTTTCCAATTCACCCATGTTGTGTTGTAGCTCAAGATTATACCTTTGTCGATGATCAGTTTTTCATACGTTTGTGTCTATTTCTTGCCTCTTCTGTTCAACTGCTCTGTCTACCTTAACATAAGACTACACAATATTGATTGCTGTGTTTCAAGGCTTATAATAAGTCTTGAAATTAGGTAGTGTTAGTCCTTCACCCCGACTAATTTTATTTTATTTTTTTAGTAAAGATGGGGTCTTGCCCTTGCTCAGGCTGGTCTTGAACTCTTAAGCTCAAGGGATCCTCCCGCCTCAGCCTCCCAGAGTGCTAGGATTACAGGCATGAGCCACCCGGCAGGGCCCAAGAATCTCTCTAAATTGAGGGAAAGCCTTTAAAACATGCCTGGCCTGTAAAGGTTTGCTGTTATCTGTCTGAAGCATTAACCTTGTCAATAGTTGTATTCTGTCATTCATTGATTCATTCCTTCCAAAAATATCTTTGAGCTCCTACTACAGCCTGTCCTGTTGCTTATCTTGGGGGGACAATAGAGCATGAAATATGTACGGTCCCTCCCTTCATGAGCCAACATTTTAGGTGAAAACATGGGGGTAGATCATGGTAGCTGGTTTGATGGAACGCGGGGCTGAGAGAGCATGTGACAGGGCTGACCTCCGAGAGAAGCTGGCCGGGGGAGGCAGGCAGGAGCCTCGCGGGAATAGCGAGGGATTCGCTCCCTCTGCACCACAAACTCGCCTAGCCCGAGAGCCAGGTCCAAGGGAGAAGGGTGGGACCCAGGAAAAGAAAGTGAGATTCTATTCGGTTTGTAATTGGAAGCCACTGAAAGGAAGGATTAATCAGGAGATTAATAAAATTTCAGGAAGGGTCTCGAGTGTTGTGTTATCTTTGTTGGTGGTGGTGGTGGGGAGGGGATGATATCATATTCTAATGATCGATGCCGAACGCATTTTCCGTGCTTCCTAGATGCTGAGACATTCAGTAAGCACTGAGGGACGCTTCTGCAGCATCCCAAACCAATGTCAAGTAAGGCAGCGGACAAGGGAAGTGGCCGAGGGGAGGAAATGAAGGTGGACCGAGCGTGGCTGGGGCCAGATTGGGGCAGCGGACCAAGGCAAGGGCAAGTTAGCCGAGGAGCCGGTTGAGCCCATTCAATGACTGATTCTTATCCTGGAACGGACTTCACTTAAAGACATCAAGAGATTCAGACCTCCCTCCAATCCACATTCCGAGCCTCCAACCCCGGAACGCCGGGCTAGGCGATCCCGCCCCGGAACTGTGTGTCACCGGAACTGGATGCTGAAGTTTCTCTCGTTGCCACCCGGAGCAACTGTCAGGTGACGCTTCCGTCGCGGAAAAATGGCTGCGGCCGTTCAGGACTCACATGTGAATGCAGGGGAAAAGCTGAAAAAGTCCCCCAAGAAGAAGATGAAAATGGAAGCCAGGGCCATAGCATCGGAGCTGGAAGATGAGGTCAAAGACGCTTCCGACAGCGAAGGTAATGTGGTAGGGCCAAGCTTTGGCGCCCAGGAGGAAAGGCCGGGCTGAGTTCGCGGGAAGCAGGGGTTGCGACTGCATTTGTTCCTAGCCTCCTGGGTTTTTTCCTGGCACGACGTATTTTCGGGGTTGCTGTTACTAATGAAAACGGGGGAAACAGCTGCTGCTACCGAGAAACTTACCATAGCAAAGGATGAAGGGAAGGGGGTATTTGAAATTCCAGGAGTGGGATGGATCTCATTAAGGAGCCAAAGGTTAAAAGAGGTTAAGAGGAAGAAGGATGGTGTACATGGCTTTTTTTTTTTTTTTTTCCGGTGCGGTAAATGCGTGCGTGTTTTAGAGACTGAATACTAGTGAATGAAAGAAGAGTTAGGTGGTAAAGGTGGAATAAATACAAGCATTTGTTAACGATCTCTCTCAGAGACGCTTGATAATGAAAGGAATGAAGGACGTATTTTGAGGCCTTCAACTATTGTGTGTCCATGCTGCTCCTCTTTATTATCATTCTTGGCACCAACTTCTTAGGTAACAAGAAATTACAGACAATCCCTGATTTCCTATTGCCTAGATATTGCTCCTTTATACTAGCCGATACCCACAAAACAGCTATTGTTTTATAGTATGTTTCATCATGTCACTTATCTGCTTGAGATGATGCAGTGGTTTTCCAGCTTAGTATAACATCAGGAATCCTTGGGCTGTATGATCTGGCTCAGGTTGTCTCTCATCATCTGTCGGTCTGCCCCTCACAAACTATTGACCATAATCTAGCCATATTGATGTCCTTGGGGTTTGTTTAACACGTCAAATATACTCCCACGTCAGGGTTTCTGCACTTGCTGGCTTCACAGCCTAGAGTACTCTTCAGATTCTTGCATCTATCTCTCTCCCTCACTTCCTTCAGCCTCTGATCCAGTGCCTTATCAGAGAGACTGGTCCCTGACCACCTATCTAATGTACCACCGCTACCCTTCTCCTTGCTTTCCTGCCTTCACTTTTTGACTTATTACCCTGCTTTACTTTTTCTTAGCACTTCTCAAACGATCTGACGTATATTTGCTGTGTGTCTCTCCCAACTGTAATATAAATTCCGTAAAAGTAGAGACTGCTGTATCCCCAGTGCCTGTTGCATAGTGGGTCTTTCACAGTAAACAAATGAATGAACCTAGACTTCCAGGACTGAGAAGAAACTGTCATATGCTACTGCAGTCCCTAGGTTATGGCAGTCCTCATCCCGTGACAAAGAAGTTAAGGAAAACAAACTTTTTGTTGATTAGGAATTAGAACTTCTGGTTCTGATAATTTCTTAAAAGCTCGATAGACTAGTTCAAAGCGGTGTTGTCCAAAAAAGAAAAATTACTACATTTTTCTACGTGAGCAAAATGTCAGTACTGCTTACAAATTTGGGTAGAAATTGGACTTCTTTTTTTGGGGGGAGGGGCAGAGTCTCGCTCTCCTGCTACTCTAGAGTGCAGTGGCGTCAGCCTAGCTCACAGCAACCTCGAGCTCCTGAGCTCAAGTGATCCTCCTGCCTCAGCCTCCCGAGTAGCTGTTTGCCACCATGCCTGGCTAATTTCTTCTAATTTTAGTTGCCTGGGTAATTTTTTCTATTTGTAGGAGAGGTGGGGTCTCGCTCTTGCTCAGGCTGGTTTTGAACTCCTTACCTCAAGCCTTCCTCCCTTGGCCTCCCAGGGTGCTAGGATTGCAGGCGTGGCCAGAAATTGGATTTCCCTATTCAAGTACTAGATAAATTGCAAGTTGGAAATGTTCTTATTTCTCAATGCATTATTAGGTTTTAAGGTTCTCTTGCTATTATAGATCAGTTACATTATAAGTTGAAAAGGCTTTTGGCTGATATGGAAACCTAATTATTCAATTTAGTTCAGTGAACAATTGTTTTCATTTTTGTTTCAGCTACCGTCTAGGTATTGAGGATCCGAAGGATGAATATATTCTGGCCTTAGAATTTCAGTTTTAGGGAAGACATATATTAAACCTGGGAATGCAATACAATATATTGAGTACTATTAAAAGATAGTTATCAAGATCATGGTCTAATTTAGGAATATGAGGATAGAGACATAGAAAGCCATATCCTCTGGAACCCAGCTTAGGCATTGCTTCCTTCTATGTTGTATTTTAACATAGCTCCCTCCTTATAGATATAAGTTACCCAAATGGTAGAACTATGTCTTGCTTATTTTCATAGGGTCTTCCTTGCACATTTTGGTATTTAATAAATTTTCTTGTTGGATAAATGAATAAGGTTGCATTTTATCTAGGTCTTGGATGCATGAATAGTTTTCTAGGCCCAGAGGTGGAGAGGACAGTTTTCTCAGACATAGGGAAAAGCATACACAGTGGCATACAGTCTCTTAAAATTCATGGCCTATTTCACACAAAATAAATCATCTGCTATGGCTCTAGCTGTTCAGAGAAGTGACTAGAAGTGAAACTGCGAACAAAGGTTAAAGGCAGGTTGTAAAGGGCCTTGTGTATTTGTAGGCAGCAGGGAGCTATTGAGAACTTTTAAGCAAGGGAGTGATTAGACCTTTATAAATATTACTGCTGGAGGTATGGTGACTGCCATAGAGTGCCAGAACAGTTAGTAGGCAATTGCAAAACTCTATGATGGGCTTGCACTAGGACAGGACAGTGAAGACAGACAGAAGGACCCCACTTGAAATGTTCTGCAGTAAGAAATATTCAGTGTTCCAGACAACCAACTTTCATGTAAATTTGGGATATACTATACTGTTAGAGGAACTGGATAATATTAATAATAATCATATTTTTGGGGTTTTTCTGTGTGCCAAGTACTGTTCTGAGTTTCTTATATGTGTTACTTCAATTAATTCTGACAACTTTATGAGATAGATACTACTATTATTCTCATTTTACATTTAAGAAACTGAGGCACAGAGAGGTTTATAACTTGCTCACTTCAGTACATATGTTGGGTCAGGCACAGTGGCTCACACCTGTACTCCTAGCATTTTGGGAGGCTGAGGGGGGAGGATTGCTTGAGCCTGGGAGTTTGAGACCAGCCTGAGCAACATAGTGAGATCTTGTGTCTGCAAAAAATAAAAATTAGCCAAGTGTGGTTGTGTTGCCTGTACTTTCAGCTACTTGAGAGGCTGAGGGAGGAGGATCACTTGAGCCCAGGAGTTGGAGGTTGCAGTGAGCTCCGATGATGGCACTGCCCTTTAGCCTGGGCAACAGAGCAAGACCCTCAAAAAAAAATACATATATATATATACACATAAGTTGATAAGCAAGTTGATATGTAACGCAACTATTATTGAAGTTTGACTGTAGAGCCTGTACTTTTGACTGCTACCCTAATATGGTTGAGGAACGAGGAGGACATAGAAAATCAAAAAAGGTGTCCAAAACCTGAAGGGGCAGGGCATAGAATCTAAAGAAAGAAAGGATTGGGAACAAGGAGACCTTGAGTGGTATCTCCCACTCAAGAAGGTTTCATCACTGATGGATATTTTTGTGTTCAGATTCTGTAACACTCCTTCCAATAATTATAACCATAGTCTTCCTTTTCTCCCTCCCTCCTTCCTCCTAAAATCCACATTTTCTAGAAATCCGTTATTTCTAGAAACAAATTCCCTTGTTCACTGAATTGTGTACGAGGCACCTGCATCTGTACTGCCTTTCAGAGTGACTTGCTATTACCTGCCTCAATTTTCTTATCTGTAAAATGAGGGTGATAATAATGTGTACCTCAGGATTGTTGTGAAGACTCAATGAATTCATATATGTAAAGCATTTACTGTTTGGCACATGGTACCCACTCATAAATATTAGTATTAAATGATGACGATGTCTCTTCTGATCTAACAAAACTGCTAGTCCCGTTTCTTTGTTGCCAAGTAAGCTTCCTAGCCTTTGGTAACAGTGGTATTGGTAAGCTGGAGCTCCAGAAAAGAGGTTTGATAACTTTAATAACCCTGCAAGGTAGCTGATGGGATTTTTGTTTTACAGATGAGAAAACAAGCTTGGAAATACTGCTTCCATTATACCATAATGCCTCCTAGTAGAAAACTGCTACATCCAAAGATACAGGATGTTATCTGTTATTCCACACTTCTTGCTTCATAATCTAACCATTTAATCATGTATTTGTGGTAAAATTCAAGATCAATGATAATGATTTATTTTTATTTTTTCATAATAAAATGTCTGTAAGTAATGATAATGGTTTTGACAACTATTGATTCTCTGCTTAATTGTTCCATAAACACCTCAAACTCAGTATTTGCAAAACAATTTATAATTTCCTTTCCCAAAGCTGCTTCTATCTCTAAGAATGACACCACTACCCTTTGCCCAAGCCAGAAATGCCAGTGTAATTGTTTACTCTTCCCTTTGCTTCCATGTCTGTCTGGTTTAATTAATCCATTTCTTCTATTGCCACCACCTTAGTTCTTGCCTACATCTCTTTTGCTTATGTTAGTACATAAGGATCCTGTGTGTTCTCCCTGTCAGTGCAGCCCTACTTCCACCAATATGTCCTCTAGGCATTGCTGCTTAAACTACCAATGTTGAAGGACCACTTTTGGTTTTGGTTTTTAATTTCCAATTTGTCATGGACAGGTATTTTTAAAAATCAATAAAAAAGAATGACCAGAAACATGACCACATGCTTGGACATCACAGTAATATCAAATTGCTATGAAAGTTTCTACACGCTTACTCTCAATTTGTGAATTTAGAGTCGATTCTCACTATTTTTGATAATGTTCTATGAAGCGCAGAAAACACTGAATTAGTGAATAGCGAACCATTGCTTTTAGGGGAAATAGGGGATTAGGCTCCTGTGAGGTCTGGTCAGAACATTTTTGTCAACTGATCAATATATAACCTTGTTTTATGTGTGTTTCTGTTTAAAGACATTTAGTATATATTGTTGATTCATTAACATGGAACTCATGGCCAACAATTTAACTTGTGCCTGAACAAAGCTTATCTGACGTATATATTTTCTCTGTAGGGCTTATCACAGCTTTCTTGTGCATAGGGACACTAGACAGCACTTTCAGCACTATGCTTGGGGGTTATTTTAAACAGTGAAATCATCAAGAAAAAGCACAGAAATGTGAGACGTGGCCCTACTTTGGGAAGGACCTCTGTTTACAGTATGAAGGCTGAAACAAGAAGGCAGGGTGTTGCTTTGTTCATCTTCAGCAAATTTCGTAGAAGACACACAGGTATAACCCATGTGTTGTTTGCACTTTATTTTTCATCTTTGGCTTTAATTTTTTTTTTTTTGACGCGTTATATAAGAAAGGTAGAAAATTGTGCCTTTATGAGTGCAAAACTCTTAAGCATTGTCACACTTTGCCGAAGTTTTCCTAAATTCTCCTGTGAGGGCAAAGACCTTGTCAGCTTTGGTGACAGCTGTATCTCAGAATTTGGCATAGAGCCTGATTCATTGTGTAATACTCAATATCCATTTATTCCCTGAATAAATTGGAAACTTCTCAATGTGATTTTTTTTTTTTTACGCTTTTCTCATATATCAGATTATCACTGAGGGTAAAATTAACAGCTATATATAATTTGAACTGGAATGATAGCAAAATGGCTCAGACTGAGTTTTTTGTAAAATGTAACACTCTAGTAGGATTTAAAATTTGGTCAAGTTAGTAAAATCACAGGTGATCATGAATCATAGATATATGGAAGGTAAAATGCTGCAGTCTGTATTTTAAGTAATATATAAAT
The DNA here is from genome assembly GCF_000956105.1 of Propithecus coquereli. Taxonomy (NCBI): domain Eukaryota; kingdom Metazoa; phylum Chordata; class Mammalia; order Primates; family Indriidae; genus Propithecus; species Propithecus coquereli. The sequence continues at coordinate 6,921,417 of NW_012155729.1, forward strand.
GACATTGAGGGGAGGATGACACCTCTCCCTGAGTTATCTGTGAACTGCTCAGATTTATTGACTGAATACCTTGTTGGCAGTTTAGATAAAAAGTGTACTTGATTCCTAAGCTTGTAGTCTTAAAAATAAAAAAAACCAAAAAAACACAAAAACAAAAAAAAACACAAAACAGCCTCCCTTGTCAGTAAATCACCTCAGGTGAAAAAATTAAAACTGGAGTTGACGGTATCCAGTATTATAAAGGGGAAAATGATAGCTTCTACCTCTAAGTTATCCTTGAACTACTCAGATTTACTGAACTGATACATTATTAGAGGTTTAGACACAACAAACCAGAATCTTAAGCTTGTAGTCTTGGAGGAAAAAAAAGTGTCTGTAGTCAGTAAATCAACCCAGGTGAAAAAAGCCATGGTCCTTATCCAGTGCCATGATCTGATTGATAACCCCCTCCCCTCCCTCCAAACACACACACAGAGAATGTGCCCACATGACTATAAAATGGTAGGGAGGATCATTTCAGGTTTTCTGGACAGTTAAAAAGTCTGAATTGTCCTGGTCACACAAATGAAAAATGGCCGTCTACTTCTAACATAAGACTTGATAACAATTCAGTTTAGAAGGCCCTAGGAGATATCCCTTCATTTTTGATAAACCACAAAGCTGTGTTTAAGATGTAATAACCTAGCAGATAAATGTGCTTTTTATCAAACTGTAGCTTGAAGCCTCCTTCATCATTTAAGTTACTTAAAACAGCAAAGGAACATGCCTAAGAAATGAGCTATGTCGTAGCCCTACTTGAGTGGTTTAGCAATTTATAGGACAGACTCAGGAAACAGACCACTTCCAGGCTCTATCTGCTTTGGCTTGCCCAGATGGCACATGTAATCACAGCTGACAGTGTTTTCCCATGGTAGCACTTTCATTTTATTTTTGGTTATTTTTATGGAAATCTGGGCTGACTTCACTTTTTTTTCAAAGGTAAGTGCTTTTTAAAAAGTTTCAAAGCATCAATTTTGAATATTCTAAATTTAGTAATAATTGACAGGAAACACTATGTGACATGGGCAGGACAAATAATTTACAACTGAATGGGGAGCAGTAGTTTTATGGAGCCTCCAATACAGAGGATATGTATACTTAGGTAAACTCAGAGTGGGGATGGGGAGTGGATCGTTCTGGCTAACTGAGGCTTAGATAGAAATTCCTTTTCAATTCAAGCTTTATTAAACTCTTTAAAAATATTTAATGAATAGCTGCCACATTAGTTCAGTACACATTAGTTTGAATTGAATCTTGGCTTCAAAGCTTTGTAGTGTCTCAGAAATCCAACAGCCCCATTAGCTTTGCCTTTGTGACTTTGAGCATGTTTTTAACTTTTCTAAGCTTCTAAACTTCAGAATCATCAGAATATTAAAAGTGTTGTGAAATGATAATGCCTAAAAAATGCTTTAAATAGTGCTTAGCTCTAAATACATGTTAGCTAGTCAGTGTTATCATTTTAAAGTACTTTGAAAAGTTGTAGGACAGAGACATTGACCACTTGTGAAATAAAGTGAAAGCTTCCTACGGAATCAAGGTGATGCTTTCCCAACGCCTGGGTTATAGACTATTACCAAGACCATAGTCAGAATTATAGTGGAAGTGAAATTCATTTCCCCTCTATTTTTTGACATCTTTTGGTAAGCTTTCGGAATTCTCCCCTGCTCTGTCCCCCAGGTTCTCAGGATATTTGTCTGTCCTCTGATCACTGACTATCATTTATTTAGAGCCTTCTATTGTGCCAGGTTTGTGCTAAGCACTTTTCATATATATCTCATTTAATGGTTGTTGCAACTCAGTGTGGTAGGTACTGTTTTTAATCTCAATTTTTCTAATAAAGAAAGTGAGACACAGAAGGATTAGGCAACTTGCTCAAGACTATGCTGTTAGAAAGTACTGGAATCAGGACCTAATGCCAAGTCTGTCCAATTCTATAATCTGAGCTCTTAACTTCTATGCCGTAACTATCTGGTCATTTAAAGTTTCTCATTCAACACCTCACATATATTCCAAAGATTCTAAATAACAGAGGTATTTCTTCCTTGTTCCTTTTTTCTTCTCTATCACAGCCACATAAAAATTCTTATTACATGTATGTGAGTGTATATCTGTGTGCGTGTTTGTGTGGCGTGTAATCGACAAATGATGCTTACTATAGGCTAGGCACTCTTTTATGAACTTTGTGTGTGTTAACTCAATTATCACAAAAACCAGTGAAGCGTAGGTACTGGTTTTCTTTTTTTTTTGGAGACAGAGTCTCACTCTGTTGCCTGGGCTAGAGTGCCACGGTGTCAGCCTAGCTCACTGCAACCTCAAACTCTTGGGCTCAAGCAATCCTGCTATAGCCTCCCGAGTAGCTGGGACCACAGGCATGTGTCACCATGCCCGGCTAATTTTTTCTATATATTTTTGGTTGTCCAGCTAATTTCTTTCCATTTTTTTGGTGGAGATGGGGTCTCGCTCTTGCTCAGACTGGTCTCAAACTCCTGAGCTCAAATGATCCTTCCGCCTTGGCCTCCCAGAGTGCTAGGATTACAGGAGTGAGCCACCATGCCCGGCCCTGTAGGTACTGTTTTATCCCCGTTTTTATAGATGAGGAAGCTAAGGCAGAGAACTTACACAACTTCAGAAAACCATTTAGATTTATGTCTGGAGTTGAGATTGAACCCAAGCAACCAGAATTCTGTGTACATACTCTTAACCACTACTAACTGATCTCAGTCAGATTTTTATGAGGAATTCTATTTGATTTAGGGTAAATTCTAACGGTGTGAAGTAAGTTAAAGGTTAACCAACAGGCATAATGCTTTCAGGTGGTATTTACATTTTAAAAGAAAAACCTTAATCCAATAGAGAATGCTTTTAAAAGTAAGGACCTAAAATACTGTGGTAAGAGGAAAAAAAACACCAGCAGTTTGACCTCTTTCTTACTGGAAGCACACACCTGTGTGAACTTTTAAACTATTAAATATTTGCTTTTAATTTTGGGGTTTCTTCTTATTTCTTGTATCATAAATTGGATTTTTATAAAATCCCCAACTTTGCTTTTTTATGCCCAATTTTGACCATCCAATCTTCAAATCTCCCTGTTTTAGTCAATCTCAACTTCTTTTCATTTTATAAATATCTTATTTTCTTTAACAGTCCCATGCCTTTGGACATGCTTATTTCTTCTGCCTGGAATGCTAATAATAATATGATTACAATAGTAATTTATATTTTCATACAGAGCACTGACTCAGATCATCACATGTATTTGATTCTAGGTTCAGTGATCTTGGCACCCTAATGAGTTGACTTGGATTGTTGAATCCTACTTCCTTAGCCTCTTCCCTTCTATTATGTTTTAAACTCTTGCTTTGCCCATTAAGAAACAATTGACTATCATCTTTGTAAAACTTTCCCTAACCCATCCCAGGTACCCCCAAACAGTCACCCTTTCTTTCTTCATTGCTTTTTTTTAAAGAACACTTACAAATTTTATTGCAATTGGTTACGGGATTTATCCACCCTACTAAACTCATGAGTTCTTCAAGGAAGGAAACCTAGATTTAGGTTTTTCATTTTTTCCTTCCTTGCCCATCATTCGTGGGTGTTCAGTAAATGTTGAGGGATTGTGACACTTCTTAAAACTTTATCCCAATTCCAAAGGCTAAGAAAAATGGCTCGCTTCCCTACTAGCAGCTAACCATACTTATCTGGGATCAGGGACAGTTGGCAAGTTTGAAAGGGAGCTGAAGGTTTGGGAAAAAGACAGTAGGAGATGAGGAATGCCTTTTGTCTACCTCAGTACCTCAGAGGTCTAACTCTGCCCTGTTCAATATGGTAGCCACTAGCCACATGTGGCTATTTAAATTTAAGGTAATTAAAATTAAATAAAACAAAAATTTAGTTTCTCAGTCATGCTAGCCACATTTGAAGTAGCCACATGTGGCTAATGCCTATTATCTTGGACAGTGAAGATGAGGAATGCCTTTTGTCTACCTCAGTACCTCAGAGGTCTAACTCTGCCCTGTTCAATATGGTAGCCACTAGCCACATATGGCTATTTAAAT
>NW_012155729.1:6928381-6928927 GCF_000956105.1 Propithecus coquereli
AGGGGTCTGGAATTTTATTGTCCTTAAAAGCTAATAAGCTGCCTGTTAAAGTTTCTTGGATGCTGGTGGAAGACAAGAGACTTCTGGGACAAAGATAAAGGTCTTTATTACTCATGGCAAACACAGTAGGTAGAACTTCACTTCTCACTGGCTTCCTTTGTCCCACAGGAGGAATGCAGGTGGCCTAGATTGGAATCTATCGCTTTTTATAGTGATTGGTAACAAGCCTGCTCTTTGCCTGGGGTGGGGAGATGTTACTTCAGTCCCTCATAGTTGCTTACTGCAAATACAACCCTGAGAAATGTCGTACGTAAAGGGCCTTTAATTTTTGAAACTCCTAGCAAGAATGTGCAGGAATGCTCAGGGGCCATGATGGATTGCCTCTTCCAGCAATTATTATAGCAAGAGAATTCATAGATTATAGAATTTTAGAGCTGGAAAGGATCTTAATGGCCTCAATCAGTCCTGTCCTGTAGAAATAGAATGTGAGCCACATATGTAATTTAAAATTTTCTTGTAGCCACATGGAAAAAAGTAAAATGAAAG
>NW_012155729.1:6928977-6933835 GCF_000956105.1 Propithecus coquereli
TTTCAAAATATTAAGGGGGTATGAGTGTTTTCATTACATGGATACACTGTATAATGCTTAAGTTAGGACTTTTGGTGTGCTCATCACCAGAAGAGTATTCATTGTACCCAATAGGTAACTTTTTACCCCTAACCCTCCCCCCACCTCAATCCCCTGGACCCTCTCCACTTCTTGGTTTCCAATGTCCTTTATATCTCAAGAGCTTCTTTAAAAAAAATAATAAAATAAAAACTATGACTTTAGGAAATTCTTCTGGATTTTTTTTGTTTTGTTTTGTTGGTAGGGTTAATGCAGGTTGTATAAAATGGTGCTATAAAACTTTTCACAGATTTATTGTGTCCATAATATGCATGTTGTGGCAGTCAAGGTGGGTAAGAAATGCACCGAAGAAGAATAGCCAAGGTTTTGAAGTGGAGAGTTGGAGTGGCTTACACAATCATAAAGCATTTTAACTGCCTTTATGGTGCAGTTGAAAAACATGAAATTTGTGAATATATCAGGACAAAACACTAGATGTCAGTGTTGTAGTTTTGATACTTTACCAGGAGCTGGTAAAGATTTTTCTGCTTTTAATTACCTAGATATTTTTCATTGACACAAACTTTTAAACCATCTTGCCTCATTACATTTAGATAAATGCTTACTAGAGGAAGCACTTGTCTCAAGATTGTTTATTTTGTTATTAGCATCTGTGTAGTGCTAATGACTCAGGAATAAAATATATAATATTAATACAGTATATTTATTTTTCAGCTAACTACATTCTCCAAGCTTCATTTCTCAGTGTACTTTCCGGGAAACACTGGTCCTCGATATGCTTTTTGGGGGGACATTTTTTAAAATATTATGGATAATGTGATGATAAAGTTCTTATATATCACCTATATTTGTATGTCAAAGCCTAGAGTCATGAGTGTCTTCTGACTTCTTAAATTGACCCAGCATACAGGATATAGAAAAAGCTTCAAATTATAAATATGTTTTTATTTTTAAGAATTCTTTCTCTTTATTAAAAAATATGCAGCGCCATTAGGGTGATAGAATTATAAATGATTTGTTGCTTTTATCATTTCCTTTAATATTTTTTCATACCACTGACACATTATATTTTATGATCATGCTTTTTAAAAAGCATGATCATACATTTTCTATAATAATCTTTGAGATTCAACTAGTTCTGGAGTGAACCAAAAAAGGCACATTTGTTACCCGAAGACATTACTGCTAAGTGGCAGCCGTTTGTGTATCACTGAGTTTTCCTTTTGTTTGTTAACTTCTTTTCGGCCTTCCTTGTTAACTCTTCTGCTTATTAAAAAAATTCCAAGTTACTAAGCTGTTGGAAGATTTTCTCCTTTAAAGTATTTTCTAATAAGTTACACAGATTTCCGAAGAACAGAAGCTCTCCAGAGGGCTCTGGATCCTATAGATGCGCACAGCTGTGCTGGCTGCTGGTGCGCTCATTGTTAAAGCAAAATTAACTTCTGAAGTTAAGAAAGGAAGCAAAGCTTAAAGAGCTGCTCAGCAAGTTGACTTTTGAGCAAAGGCACCATTGGGACTGTTGTTTCTGCTAGTCCTCTGACCCCAGCCATTTGCATTTACATGGTGAACTAGTTTCTCGGTAACCTGTATATGCTTTTATTGGTGGTTCTGCATGTTAAAATTCAACAGTTCACTTACAAATTTGCATCTTCAACTCAGAACTTGATATTTTCATTGAATTACCCAGCAGTACAATTGAATCTTGGGTATCTTGGGCACATCATTAGATAATTGTTTTTCCAAAAGTGTTAAAATGACTAGTTTTATAATCTTATGTGCAAATTCTTTCAAATTAGGCTGGTGTTTAGTTTTTTTCCTGAATTTTAAATATCTGGGCCAAATCCCTTAGAAGTGTTATTCTGATAATACTGGACTGTTTTCTTAATAGAATAAAGTTTTTCATTATTTGTTTATAGCATTCTTCAGTAGTCTCTTCAAGTAGTTTAATGACACAATTATGGTCCATGTTCTTGAATATACCCTGCAGTGAACCTTTGTCAGCATTTGTCACCACTTTGACAACAGGGATGTGGTAGAGGCTGTTGGATTTGTTTCTGTGGCCTAGGTCCTGGGTCTTGAAGCTGCTGTGACTTCCCCTGTTGACATGGGCGGGCCAGGTCTAGGGGCTGATGGCAATGGGGTGGATGGGCTCCACCATTACTGCAGCTGTGGGACTTGGAAAAATCCCCCTTTACAAGAATGGGGACAGGTAGAGCTTCGTGAATGGTCCCTGGGGTCTGGCTGTAGTCTTGGCAACCTCTGCATAGGGTATTAAAGTTTAATTTGTTTTTACTCTTAGGTTCTATAGGAAGCTGTGAATTGGAAAAGGATCATTTTTCTTCTGATGATGAAGCAATAGAAGCTGACAACGAAGATGATGTTGAACCCTATAATGAAAATGAAAATACTGCAGAATCCAATGTTGAGACTAATATGGGCTGGGCAAATGCCATGGCTAAAATCCTTAACAAAAAAATTCCTGTAGGTAGACGCGCCATTCTGATCAAAAACAAAGCGCTGGAAAAGGAAAAATTAAAGTTAAAGGAAGAAAGACTAGAGAAGAGAAAACAGGTGTGTCCTACTAGTTGTCTTATAGATTAGATTGTCTAGTTTAGTTCTTATCTTTACTAAATTGTTCTTGCAGTTTGTCCAATTAACACTCCAGTTTTTAAACTGCTTTTTATGTGTGGGTGGTTAACCAAGGTTATGTTCAGAAACTTAGTCGAAGTTACTCCACTGATCATGATCCCTTCTTAATTATCTAAGCAAAATAAGGCTAATCCTTATAGTGAGAGCAGGAGTTTGGTTTTATAGTGATTAGACATGTCGTTAATACAAAATGAGAGATGAGTGGAGAAATGGAAGAGATAAAAGGTGACTTTTTTCCCACTGGTCTTTATTACTGGTTTTGATGTTTTGATGCTATGCTGGCTGCTTGGTGATTAGTTCATCATATTCTTATATTTGATATTTGGTTAAATGTTGGCCTGAGAAGGAGATCTGAACAAGCAATGTATTAATATCAAATCAGATTTCTGGGGCCAATATGCTACTCAAACACAATTTTAAACTAAATTATGTCGTCTGTGGGATTTTCTTATTTCCCAGCTCCGCTTCTAGCTTCTGCACAGTAGCAGAGAATGAGTTTGCTGTAGTTTGTGACTGATACGCCACATATGGCAAGAATATTGGTCAGGTGTGCCACGAGAGGAGAAATGGATTTAAATGATTTTGTGCAAAGAGAAATAGTCATTGTATAAATATCTGGATGTCATGCTGTTCTTTTAAAAGCTTTTAGAATTTCTTAATAATTCTGACTGCTAAAGGAGTCAGTTTCTGAGAATACATAGTTTTTAACCTTATGATTAGCAGAGAGGGTAGTTTGGAGTCTTCCTTATGCCTTCCTCTGATGATCAGGCATGTGGCTCTCTCACACCCTACCTTGTACTGCCTGGCTGAATATGCTGGCAGTTCTCCAGGCCCCTGCTGTCAGAGAGCTTGACAGAAACTCACTTTGTGCCTCTCACATGACACATGGAGTTCTAACCACAGGCTCCCTGAGCTGAACCCCTAAAATTGTGGGTTTCTTTAAAGTCCCTATGACAAACTAAGCCAGAATGATTTATTACCTTTGTCCTTTCACAGAGTATCATATCAATGTTTGCTGCACTTTCAAAAATATCTAATATTCTTTCACATAACAATATTTATAACACAGCGTGATAAGAGGCTGGAGTGGGAAATGATGCGCAGAGTAAAGCCAGATGTTGTCAAAGACAAAGAAACTGAGAGAAATCTTCAGAGAATTGCAACAAGGTAAGGCAGTGTTTTTGCCCTTTAAAAAATAAGTATACTAAAGCTTTGATAGTGATCTATTTCTGACCAGATTTGAGTCTTAAGCTTAGTGATCTCAGAGCCAAGTGATATATATCTAGGCCTGCCTTATTCAACACTGAATTTAACCAAAGATTTTGCAGGTCTCATGAGGCAAGAATATAATGTACTAAGTGTATATTTGGTATGAACTTATTTCGGATCATTTTGTTTTTATAGTCATACGAACTGTGTAATCAGACCTTTTGCTGCATTTCTCTTATGATGGTTGTCTAAATTTATGGCACTTGATGATGATTTTTGTTATCTTGCATTATATTTATGGCATTACACATTGTAGAGCTTCATGCTGTCCTTTCACTCTATTTTTTTTTTTTTAATTGTCAGCACCAAACATTTATTTGATGCCTTCCGTGTCCCAAGATAAATAGGATATGGTGGCTGTTGGGTGATCCTTGCCCACCTATTTGTAGGAATTAAATAGTAATATGTCCTGTGTGTTGGGAACATACAACAGGAGATTGTCTGGGTGAGTTGGGGAAGGCAGTACAGAGGAGATAATAGTTGGGCTGCTACTTAAAGAATGCAGCAATTATATTTAATGGAATTACTTTTAAATTCTTAGTTACCTAAGTTATTTTGGTCATTTTCTAATCCATCTAGGTATTATACAGTGATATAGTGTGGTATGGTGATTAAGGACATGTGTGATAGAGACAGACTGCTAGGTTCAAATTTGAGCACTGACTTACTAGCTTGTGTGTCCTTGGTCATGCTACTTAATTATTTCTGTCTCAGTTTATCTGTAAAAAGAGGATAATATTATGCCTAGCCTATAGGGTTTCTCTGAGAATGAAATGCATTAATACATATTAAGTAATTAGAAAAGTGCAGGATAAGCCCATGAGAGTGAGTGAGCGACTCCTTAAATTTTGTACCCTGGGCACCTCACTTGCCTCGTCCTGGCACTGCTGTGAGGGGTCTG
>NW_012155729.1:6937530-6939624 GCF_000956105.1 Propithecus coquereli
ATAGATCAATATATCTATGTATGTTACTTGAAATATTTCAACTTTTAAGGCAGTTGAAGGGAAGGAGGGAAGACAGAGATGGGCATAGATTTGGTGTGCCAAAGTGCTACTTAGGAATGAATGAATCATAGATTAATGAACTGGATAAAGGGAGATATTTAGTAAGTAGAGAATAACATTTGCCTTTTTGTCTCATGTTTTACCTTGATCTAGTGCTGTAGCTGTTGTGCCATTTCCTTATAGATGCTCCTTCTCTCCTCACACAGTGTGACAAAAGAACTCTTATGGAAGTTGCTTGTTGTCCCTTTCCTGGGCTGTAGTGATTTTCAGAGCACAGGTTTTTTTTATCCAGTGCTCCTAATATTGTGAAATCTCTAAAATTAGAGGCCACCCACATATACACGGTATTCATTGGCAGCTATCTATTAGGATACCAGTTTGGAAACGTCTTCATTGTAATGGCTTCAATTCCTTTCCCTAGTTATACGTGTTATTCGTAGTTGGGATATTAAAGTCTTATGTACAAAAACAAGAGTCAAGAGTTTTGTATTAAAGTAAATCTGGACAGAATTGTAATAATATAACATAGATTATAGAGGTTGAATCCATTGTAGTTGGCATATTGTAGGAGTGGTTTTGGTGGAATTTTGGTTTTTTTTTTGTTTTGTTTCATTTTGTTTTTTTACGCTTACTAAACACATGACTTGGGGATTTATTTTAAAGAATGCCTTTTCAAGAATTTTCTTAGAAATTCCATATTCAAAGTATAGGAAACTGAGACATTGTGACAAATGTTTCTTAACTGTCATAGGGCCTGAACAATTCATTTTTCTCAAAATCTTCTTTTTTTCTGAATTAGAATTTTAAAGTTTTATCAAAACAATAGGAGCACAATATGAGGAGTAAACTTATGATTACGTAAAGTAACCACTGGTCTTTCCCATACCTCTCTACACCTTGTTTTGCCTCCTTACCCCCGAGGTAACCATTTTCAACTCTTAAGCTTTTCTTCCAGATATGGGGTCTTTCTTCCTGCATATCTTAAATAATATATATACTATTTCTTTATCAACATTAGATATTTTCTTTTACAAAAGATAAAGAATTAGTACCTTAACTTCCCTTCACTTTCACACATCCCCATATTCTGTCCTTCCAACATAGTACATTACAATTTTTGGCTAAGTTAATCTTCAATGTAAATATTGTTCACTACTGAGCAAAGTAGTATACAGTAATAATATTTACCTTCCTCAACTTATTTTCTTACAATTAAACAAAAATGGAGTTAACATTTGCCTCTTTTCTTCTTAGTTTTTTATGCACCAAAGTCTTTCCACACTCTTCAAAAGGACTGTTAAACCCATCTCAGTCGTATCTTTCTTGTGTGGTCTCCTGCTGCAATCTAGACTGGTTGTTCTTTACCTACTGTGCACTGTCATTTTGTGACATTGCTTTATCCCTGTACTGGGAATATCGTGCTGCCTCTTGCCTTTGCAGTAGCCTCTGTTTTTTGGACTAAATGTCTTCTTTTCCTGTAGCTTTCTCCTGCATTTTGGTGATGCCACAGTTATCAGTAGCTTGTTGGGGATGAGTATAGGTATTCTTATTTTTTTATTGATGCGTTGGCCTGATATGTGGGTCCCAAAATGGTATGTTCATGTCCTAATTTCTGGGACTTGGGAATGTACCTTATTTGGAAAAAGTGTTTTTGCAGATGCAATTAAGTTCATGATCTTGAGAAGAAGAGGTAATCCTGAATTATCTAGGTGGACCTGAAGTCCGGTGACGAGTGTTCTTAGACACATAGAGAGATTTGACAGACAGAAGCAGAGCAGGCAACATGACCGCGAGGTGTAGGACGAAGTGATGTGACTACAAGTCAAAGAATGCCGACAACCACCAGAAGCTGGAGGAGGCAGCAAAGAGTGGATTCTCCCCTAAAATCCCCGCAGAGGGAGTGAGGCCTTGCCAGGTTTTGGACTTTCAAAGCCTCCAGAACTGTAAGAGTTCGCTTGCTGCCGTTTTAAGCTACCTAGTTTGTGGTAATTAGCTACAACCACAGGAAACTAATATAACATAAATGTTTATATC
>NW_012155729.1:6939674-6941174 GCF_000956105.1 Propithecus coquereli
AAATACCAATCCACATTTATTCTTCATTCAGAAATTTATATTTATTTATTGAAATATATGTTCATTTTATATATGTATTTAACCTTTTATCCAAGTCTTTCATTTGAGTGATTATTAAGTGCTTGCCTCTTTTCCAGGAGGTGAAAATACATTGTTCCTATCCTCAGAGTTTGTGTTCTATCTATTGTATTGAACAACTACATTGTCCGGGTCATTTTATGTTCTGTAGGGGTGTGGTGCAGTTATTTAATGCTGTTCAGAAACATCAAAAGAATGTGGATGAAAAGGTTAAAGAAGCTGGAAACTCTATTAGAAAGCGTTCTAAGTTAATATCAGCTGTTTCCAAGAAAGATTTCATCAGTGTTTTGAGAGGAATGGACGGAAGTACAAATGAGACGAGTTCAGCTGGGAAGAACCCAAAAGCTAAACAGGTAAAACTCTTATATAGGATTCAGTGTATCAGACTTTTCAGCTCTCAAACAAGAGTTTTGAGATGGAAAAGCACACTATATGATTACAGTTCTTTTTCAGGTTTCATTTAAAGTCCTATTATAGCCACAGCCTAATTTAAAAGTTTGCATTCTTTAGTTTCATAATGATTTACTCAGTATGGAAGTTGCCAGTTATGGATATCATACCCCTGCTGTTAGAACTCAGGAACCAAATAGATTCAGATAAATTTTTTAGAGATGGGACTTGCGTTTCTCCTTTCTGAAATCCTACCATTTGTGCGTTTTGGAGAATAGAAGACTTAGTGAGGGCCACAGCTTTAATTTGAGACTTTTACCATAGAAGTAATTGTGATGGTATGTAACTTGTAAAATATGAAGAGTCAGAGCTTTATGAAATAATGGTAGAAAGTCATCTTTGCATTAAGGCAGCTTTGGTAACGTTTGGCTGGTTGGGAGATTAAGAACAGAAATATTTCCTGTGGTCTTTGGCTTGATAACTTTGCTTCTCCAGCCCTGTTGACCTGTGGACATCGATAGTTTCCTTTTTAATGTACCAGGTGAAAGGTTTTGAAATGTGCTTTAATCTGGTAAGGGCTGGTTTTTAGAAAAAAATTAAAGTATATAGTTGTATTTGATGGCTTGATTTCTGTTGCCAACAAAAAGTACTTTAATCAATCAGGAGATGACAGTTTCTGTCACAAATTTTTTGTTTGTATTTTGGGAAAAATAGTTGAAACCATGGCAAGAAGAGCATTTAGGAATTTCATGCTAGCCTATGGTTGGAGTATTTTTCAGTTTCCTTGACTAAGTTGCCATTTTACCAAATTTTGATGAAAGCTTTCTAATCTATTTACGTAATAATTGTGCTATTTTAAAATATCTATCAGAAGTAATCATAAACACATGAACACTATGGGGATTTATACTTTATAGTTAAAAAGCCTTAAAGGGCTGTATTCTCACTGGTAACATTTTACTGCAAGAACTGGAGAAAGATTCAGCAGCTTTAGATGGGAAAGAACTAATGGAAAGATAGAAAGTAAGATTT
>NW_012155729.1:6944257-6957039 GCF_000956105.1 Propithecus coquereli
GAAAGTAATTTTCTCTCAGAAATTTCAGAGAAATTTTCTTATATCTTCCCCTTTTTTTTTGTCGTTGAGAGGTTCAGTGCTGTTCTGATTTCTGATTCTTTACTCTTTGGAACCTTTTAGGACCTTCTTTATGCCTGTTCAAAAATTTTGCAGTGAAATGCACAGGGGTGACTTTTTTTCATTCTTGTGTGGACACTTGGTAGGATCTATCATCAATCCAGTAGTAAGTTCATGTTCCTCATTTCTAGACAGATCGTTTTGTTTGGTTTAATGTCTGATTACTTTTGTTCCTTTTGTTTTCTCTTTGTGGAATTTCTGTTAATTTGTTGTTGGGTCTTCTGGATTGATCTTCTGATTTTCGTATTTTTTTTTTCTCTAATTTTCTACCTCTGACCCTTTTCTGGAGAAGTTCTTTGGTTTCCAGTTCTTATGTTTAAATTTTGAAGACTTTTTGGTTCTTTAATTTTCCTTTCTTGGAGTGCTATTTTTATTTTATGGATACAGTTATGAGATTAATTTTACATGTTTTAATTTTTTTCTGCTCTGTATTGTCTTAGTCTTTTCTGAGCTCATTTTTGCTGTTTATTTTGGTCTCACTCTTTCTAGTTGGAGATCTTCCTCAAGTGAGTAGTGGTCATTATTGTCTATTCACATTTAAGAGTAAAGTACTAAGGAGTTGATTAAAAGTTTGATTGTGAACCCAGTTTGCTGGTTGGTGATCTCAGCAGTAGGAAATCAAGTAGAATTAGTTCTTTCATTGGGGGATGCCTGAATGTCAGTTTTTATAGGTCTTTCTTCTGGAACCCTCTATCTTTTCTAGAGAAGAATCCAACAGTCTGCTGCCTATGAGGTAAGACACTTCCTGCCAACATTCCTAGAGCAGAAATGTAGGAATAGTCTTTGGCTCCCGCTTTCAATATGTAGATTTACTCAATGAAAGTCCTTTGCATTAACCATTGTTCGAGAGGAGACCTCTGTCATTTAATATCCTCGGGGACTAAACTACCTGTCCATGTCAAGGTAACACAGAGTCAATCACTACTTGCCCCTCCATAAGCTGGGGAGGGGACCTAGGAGTCCACCTGCATCTTATATAGACTATCAGCCAATCTTCCAATCTTCTGCTTTTATAACCCCCTTCGCTATGTGCGATGGACAGGGATCCACTTGTTTCTTCCTTAGGTATCAGCTTTTTCTTTTCTGGTAATTGGTTACCATTGTTTTACCCAATTTGCATTCCCTTAAAATTTGTTGGCATCATGTGTCTCCTGTTATTCTGTCTTACGTATTATTTCCTTATTTGTTCATATACTTTTATACCCTTATTTTAATTTTATTGTATTTTTCCATAAGAAGTGAGATAAATGTATGTCTGGTATGTAACTGGAAGATCTCCTTTTTACTTTAAAAGCAGAAATGTTAAACTTATCATAGCTTCCTGTTACTTTAGTGGAATTATTGGTAGTCTTAAATTTCTTATAAAGTATTTCACAAATACTAACCCTTTAAATTTTAGCTAATGGACTTCTGTATGCTTTGAAGTAAATTATTTGAAAAATACTTGTTTATAACATACTTTATAAAATTTTAGCCTTATAAAGAGGAATGTCCGTGTGTACAAAGCAGATATAGACCTCCTTTATTTCTCTGGGTTTGCATCTTTGGAAACAAAGTGGATGTGGATCTTCAGATACTTAGATACATGTACACATGCATGTGTGTGTTTAGCATTGTTTCTGAGAAAACAAAAGAGAGTGTATGCTTTTATGATATGTCTTGTATGTTGATTTTTAAAAAATCTGATAGATATCCAGAATTATTCAGACTCATTTCTTTACAAGTCACATACCTATGATTTATGAGTCTATTTTAATGATGTGTGTACTTGTATACTATATATTGTGTTTAACTTATTTCATATTTTTATATTTTTGTGAGCTTCACCTTCAGTGGAAGGAGCTACTGTTAAAAGTCTGCCTGTTCCATTTGAAACCATGGTCTTCTTCAAGACTTTTGGTGTCCAGATTGTAGTATCTTTTTTCGTATGTTTCATTTTATTTATTTATTTATGTATTTTTTTAGAGACAGTCTTGCTCTGTCACTAAGGCTAGAGTGCAGTGGCATAATCATAGCTCACTATAACCTCAAACTCCTGGGCTCAAGCAAGCCTCCTGCCTCATCCTCCCAAGTAGCTGGCACTACAGGTGGGCACTACCACACCTGGCTAATTTTTAAAGTTTTTTAGAGGCAAGATCTTGCTATGTTACCCAGGCTAGTCTCAAACTCCTGGGCTCAAGTGGTCCTCCTACCTTAACTCTCTAAGTGCTAGGATTATAGGCGTGAGTCACCACACCCGGCCTTCATATGTTTCAGAGATTGCCTTCCCTATATCATTAGCTATTTATCAATATATTTTTAATCCTCTGATTCAGCTGACTTAAATAATATTGTTACCTTTAGAAGTCTGTATATGTTTATTTCTTAATTTTATTATATGCAATGGTTATTTCTAGAGTGAAGTACATGGAAACTCATATCTTAGAAAGCCTTCCTTAGGGGCAAAAATGGTGCCATCACTTTTTAAAGATCATTTTTACAGAGAGATTTTTAGAAGACTTATGCATACATTGAAAGGTATAAAATTGATAAATTATATTTGAGCCACTAATTAGTATACTTTATTCCTCGGAGCTGCAGCAGCTTAGATATTGCAAAGTGAAACAAAAAGGTATTTGATGGCTCATTTTAGAAGAGATAACAGTTAATATTTATAAATTAGAAAGCCTTTATCTAGAGCTTAGTGCACTTCGTATTCTAAGTAATTTTTCATGTATAAAAAATTAGCTGCTTAAGTTATGTATTTAAAGTTTAATTTTTTTTTTTCTGTGTGTGTGTTTTCAATTTTTTTTAAGTAACATTTGCATATCACTTTCATTGTGTTAGGCCAGGTCATTTGTACAGAAGATGTATATCACTTTAATCAATGTAAACACATTACATTTTTGGCATTCACAAATTTAACAATCTTGTTTTTCTTTTCTTTTTTAAAATTCCTTGTATTGCAATGCTTATGCGCAGGAGTAAGTCACTAATTGGTGACTTCACTGCCCATTATCTGCTTCTCAATAATGCTCATTGTTTTCTCTCTGTACCGTCATATCATGTCATAATAAATCTTGTCAAATCAACATTAGGGACTTACTTTATTTTATTTTATCTATATTTTTTTGAGATAGGGCTATGGAAAGGAATACTATTAATAGAACTGAGAAGGCCTAAGGAAAGAATGATTCTTAGCCAAAAAGTAGAAATTTTTGGTAAAATGTTGAATGTCAAATTATATGGAGGTTTAATTCTATGGAATGAATCAGCCCGCCAAATATTTCATTTAGAAACAAGAAGAGAAACCCTTTGCCAAATTGTTTTAGTAGATGCTCTGGGTAGAACATATATTGCTCATGAAATTAGAAAGAAAGTGTTGGGATTGGAAACATTGGGGATATTTGGGGATATTTGTAGGGAACATGACTCTCAAGAGGAATATGCTTCAGAAGAATCTAAGAAATTTAGCTTTGATTTTTGAACAGCATGAAACAAATATGGTAAAGGGAAAAAAGCCTACCAGTTCTCTAATTTTCACATTCTTTATCATATTTTTTCCTTTCTATTTTCTTTTTCCATGAAGGTTAGAATATAAGGTATTTGCTAATAGGTGGGGAATTAGAAAAAGGGATTCCGAGGAAGTAGGTTAGGATTAGATTTTAAGTCTTCTGTTAAGGAATTTGGACTTTATTCCTTAGGTATTTGGAGGCCAATTTCATCAGATAAGTGATCTGAGAAGATGTGATTAATTTTAAAGAAAACAAAGGGCTGAAGGATGGAAAGAGGGTGTCAGAAGACCAACTAGTGGGAGGCTATTGCTATGATCAAAGCAAGAGGGGAGAACCTGAACTAAGTTTGCGTGGGGATGGAGTGGGTTGGGGGTGAATAGAAAAGAGAAATCAGATTGGAGAGGCAATTTTGAGGTCTAGATTGACTACTTGTTTTGGGACTAACATGATGTAGGCTGCGGTCCCCAACCCCTGGGCCGCGGTTCTGGAATATGGTCTGTTAGGGACCGAGCCACAAAGCTCCATGCCCGCCCCGCACCCCCAATCAGTGGAAAAATTGTCTGGCATGAAACTTAGGAAAGGCAGGGGACACAGGAGGTGAGCAGCAGGTGAACGAGCCTATTTAGAGCTGCTTTCCATTGCTTGCGTTACCCCCGCCCCTCGCCCCCTGCCCCTCTGTCTGTGGAAAAACTGTCTTCCATGAAACCGGTCCCTGGTGCTAAAAAGGTTGGCTGTTGCTGATGTAGAGGGATAAGGAAGGAATTGTGAATAACTGTGAGGTTTACAACTTGGAAGACTCAGAAATGGTGACAGCTTTCACCAACATTGAGACTATAAAAGAATGTTCGAGAGGCGATGCCTACTCCAGAAATGAGAGTGATAACAGTAAAGATGAGGTTAAAAGCAGCAGTGTGGGGAGAAGCGCTTGGTTAGTGCAGGAAACAGCATGACCACAGAGGCGGAGGCAACCAGAATGGGAGAGGGCACTCGAGGCGGGAGCTGATGTGTCCTGTGTGTGTCAGTAGGGTCCCTGAGTCTTTAAGAACAGTTAACCTGTTTACCGAGTCAGGGAAGAGGAATAGTGTATTTTAGCGAGCTTTTCAAATGATTAAATTTGAAAGTTTTTAGGTTTAGGGAATTAATTTTTAGTTATTTGGAAGGAATTCCCTAATCCAGAACCTATAATCCCTCCCTTGGCCCAAATAAAGGAAGTACCATACCAACCACATACCAACGTGTGGCAAGGCATATTGACTGATAGCTTGATGTTGACCCTGAGTGATTTTTAGAAAGATTAAATTATGTTTATGGCACCGATTAAGGAAGCAACAAAAGCTTATACTTTGTTTAAGAAAGGTTTCATAAAAAAATCTAAGCTTTAACTCTTAAGAAATAATAACATTTAGAACATGTACCTAGCTAGAGTAATTTTTCCCAGCATGTTAAAATAATCAAGTTTTTAAAAAAATGTAGAGGCATCAATTTTTTCTTTAGCTCTCAAAGTTGTAATTATTACTTTTGCTCTTTCCTTGAAAAGCCAGCTAAAATCCAGGTAGATTTCTGAGAATTTAATTCTTTTTCCCTAAAGGTAAGACAGAAGTGGATGTGATACATTTTAAATCTATGAGTCTCAAAGGAGAATGAATATATTGGCTGCTGTTAGGAAAGTATTGGCTATACGTTACTCGTACTCTTGAATTAGAGACTTTCTGCAAAGTTTTCATTTATTTACAATTGCCAATGTATCAATTTCAGGTTTTGTTTTGTTCTAATGAAACTGTAATAATGATTTTGTAGTAGGGGAAAATGCTAGCTAGTTTCTGTTAGAAAGTGAATTCCTTAGTGATTACAGGACAAATTTTAATAGAAGTCCCTAGGTGAAAAAACTCACTGGAAGAGGCTAGGTATTTTCCGATTTTGTGATATGACTACTTTAAACTAAATGTCAAACATAGAGATAAGTTAGGGTGCTCTGTTTCTCACACATTTCTCATAAATGGCACCCTCATAATTTCTTCATAGCTAGGTATTTAGTGGTAGGAATACTTTTGAAATACCTAGCTTCTTTGGTATCTTATGATTCTGAATTGCTATTACTTTTAAAACCGTGCATTCCTTCTGGTTCTTGGATAGCTACTGAGTTCTTGCTTCTAAGGACAGAAGGTTAGGAATGAAGCTTCTTTACACAGGTCCCTTGGTGGTCTCCCTGCTGAATTTTCGGATTTAGTTTTTAAATGGAGTTGTGGGTGTGGAAGGCAGGCAAAGGGGTGGAGAAACATACTGTCCTTAAATTGCCCCTGCATTGCTGGGCAGCAGTCTCTTAGTCTCACGTTAAAGCTGCTCTAACAGGAATGTGTGGAATCCTAACTTTGTAAATAATTCAGCTTAATGTTTGTTTACTGAAAATGCCTAAATAGATTAGAGTTCAGACAAAAGCTAGACTCCAACTTTGAAATGAGAGTGAGCAGGATTGTACATACTGCTGTTGATGGGAACAGTTTAAAGCCAGTTTCTCATTATATTCACTTCTTTTAAATATGCTGTTTGGTTTTAAGGTATGGTAGTTTTTGATTTGAACAACAGTTGTAATCAAAGTGAACTCGTTTGACAGTATGGTACATGTAGCATTTTGACTTGGGGGAAATATAAGTGAGGAATAAGAATAGGAATAAGAATAGGAATAAGAATAGATATAAGGAGTTATTACAGCACTGTTGTAGAAATGTTTAGTTACCGTTAAATTAAAATGGTGCCATACATCTTTTGGCCCTACATGAAGAAATATTCTCACCATTTGAAGCTGCTGCATGGTATTTTCACTGTTGAGGTTGAGGCTCTAGGAAAAAAAATCCTGCACAAATGAGTCTTTTATCATACGCTTGTACCTATAATACATTTTTAAAAATCAAAAGAATATTTTCTTATGTCTTGCTAAAAATTAAAAATCATTTTGAGTAGTAGGCAGTGAAGACCATTTGTGGGGATGTATTATGCATAGTACTATGGCCACAGATTCTAGAACTAGACTTCTGGGTTCAAAACACTTGTTATATATAGTAGTAATAACAATCCTCACCTCATGGGGATGTCGTGAGAGTAAAGTGAGTTAATATACATAAAGTGCTTAGAATGCTGTTTGGCACATAGTAAGCACGATGTATATGTTCACAATTAATTTTATTTTGCATCACATGTCATTAGAATGAGTTCCTTATACTTAGTGCTTATTTTTTTCCTAACTAGTAGTAGTCAAAGATGAATTCTAAAGTTGGAAACCAGTTTGACAAAAAGCTGTTACTACTACTTGTCTGAATTACCAGATAATCCAAAAATTCTGCAATAATTTAATAAAAGTTATGTTTAGATTTGAAATAGTCTCACTCATTTTAGGTATGTTGGGTATAGTAATGCATAATTCTTGCAAAATAATAAAACTAGATTTTGAGGAACAAGAAATATGTCCACTTTCTCTTGTTCCCCATCTCAAGTTATGGTTGAACTAGCTAAATTACTTACAAGATTTTACTTACCAAAAGAAGTTTGGTTTCTAAATGGGTGCTGTCGTGCTATTTGCATGTTCTCATCTTTGTGAATGGTGTACAGAACATCATTAGAAGATTATGGATATCCCAAGTGGGGGATTCTGTGCATACAACCACTCAGGGTATCAGCAAGTAAGGATAGTGGGTAGAGGGGCTGGAGGGCGCTTATTGGTGTTTGCTTTGGGCCAGATGCTGTGCCAGATGTTTTTACGCAATTATAATTTTAGAAGTGGTAGAACTGCCATTTTAGAGTTGAGAAAGCCAAAGTCAGAAAGGTTAAGTGACTTGTCCTAGGTCACACTGATAGTAATTGGCAGAATCTGGATTCATTTGCAGTCTGTATGACTCCAAAACCCTGTTGTAGCCATTACTGCCTGCTGCTTAAAAAGATCCAAGGTACTTACAGCAATGAGAATCAAAACAGAAAACTTCTCTCACCCAGTGAGCTGGAAGAACTGGGGCTGGCTAATGAGCCACTGTGTCACCCGCCAAGACCAGGAAGAGAATGGCGAGGGAGGCAGCTTGTAGTCTGGTTTTTCCTGGGTCTCACATCCTCTTCATTTGATGCACAGCATATGGAGACTGATACATTTTAAAATCTAATTTCTCAAAACTGTTATGTAAAATAAAATATTACCATAGTAAGACATTTCAGAATCATCAAACTCAACTAAAAATTCTCTATATATTCACTGGTAGAATTGACTTTCTATTCATTTATCAAGGAACTATTAATAAAATTTACTAGAAATCAAATGCATCTTATATTTAATGATTATGTGTCTAGTACAAATTTTAGAATCACGTTTTTCCCCAGCTCTTTTATGAAAATTTTCAATCGGGAGGAACATTTTAAAGAGTAGTAGTATGAACACCTGTATTTCTATTGCCTAGGTTCAAAAATTGTTAACTCTTGTTTGCGTTTGTTCTGTGTAGCTACTGCCTTTCTCTCCATCTAGTTTTTGTTTGTTTTGGTTGATAGTTGAACCTGCTACCCACATATACACCAAAGATTCTCTCTCTCTTATTTTTTTTAAACAGCTTTATTGAAGTATAATTCACATACCATACAATGCGAGAGATCTTTTCCTAACTTTGAGAACCAGAATCTAATCAAGGTTCACACATTGTGTCTGGTTATCTTTTTCTCTTTTATTCTAGACCAATGTCTTGCTTTTTTGTTTCTTTAAAGTCTGGCTTTTTAAAGAGACAAGCTAGTTCTCTTGAAGAATGAATAATGAGTCCAAGTTTTTAATTTGTCTGATTATTTCATTATGGTGTCTTTTAACTTGTTTTATATGGCCTTTTCCTATAAGCTGGAAGTTAGGACTGAAAGGGTTGATGAGGTTTAGGTTAAACTTTTTCGGCATAATTATTTCGTAGGTGTAATACTTAGATGCTGTGTACTTACTATAGTAACACATCAGGAGACACGCTATCAGAATATCCCATATTAGTGATGCTAGTTTTTCACTTGGTTAAAGTGGTAATAAATAAATTTTTTGTATTTAAAGGCGCACCCCCCAACACACACACACACCTCCCCATCCCTGCAGTTAGAAAGTAATTTCTGAGATGAATACTTTGGCAGAAAAAAGTATACCTTTTGCCATCCATCTATTGCCTTTTAGCATCAATTAGGGATCCTTGCCTAAAATAGTTATTGGAAGCTACAGAATGATGATTTTCTAATTTATTACATTTTTGGGGGGATGAATTAAAGTTCCTAAAGATGAGAGTTGATGTTTTATGTCTTTTAATTATGGCCTTACAGAGTAAGGAGTCGGTTAACAGTCACCTCCAGTGCTGGCGAATTAGCCTTCCTCCCTTTCCCTTTTTGTCTGTCTTTTGAAAATATGAATGTAGGGATTTTTTTTTTTTTTTTTTTGAGACAGAGTCTCACTCTGTTGCCTGGGCTAGAGTGAGTGCCGTGGCGTCAGCCTGGCTCACAGCAACCTCAAACTCCTGGGCTCAAGCGATCCTACTGCCTCAGCGTCCCGAGTAGCTGGGACTACAGGCATGTGCCACCATGCCCGGCTAGTTTTTTCTATATATTTTTAGTTGTCCGATTAATTTCTTTCTATTTTTAGTAGAGATGGGATCTCGCTCTTGCTCAGGCTGGTCTCGAACTCCTGAACTCAAACGATCCGCCCACCTTGGCCTCCCAGAGTGCTAGGATTACAGGCATGAGCCACCGCACCCGGCCTGGATGTAGGGATTTTAATTCATTCAGTGTTTACAATCAGTTACAGTCATTATGCTTTTTGATGCTTGAATTTGCAAATGTAGCCGTGGGAACCTGTGTAAACTGGCTCTTGTGCCCTTTCGGCATGACCCCATTTTTCTTTGAGTGCTTCCTTTTGTTCTGTGCTTAGGCTTTCTGTGTCCCAGTTCTGGAATCCCCTTTTCTCCAGGGAGGTCTGGTTGGGAGCAATACATTTATTTTTGAATCTCTTGTTCAGTTCAATAGATAGATTGATAGTACGCATATTCTTTACTAGATATAGCCTAGTTCTGTTTATATAGCGTTTCATAGTTTTACAAAGCACTTTTTGTTGCTTTCTTATTTAAGCTTTTTAATAAATTTGTAATATTAAGAAGACATTGGTGTCTGTTTTCCGGATGAATTCACAACTCTGCTAATTTATTTATTTATAAATCTGGGGTTTTCATTTATATACTATATAATATAGCAGATAAAATAGCAAGGATGTGCTTTAAGAGACTAATTGGGAGAATATATTCTAAACATTTCAAGCTCTTAATTTATTGTGAAAATGTATAGAGCACTTGCGTCAAAAGTCTCCTTGAGGTGTTACATTTGGCCTTTTAGGCAGTTCAGTTAACTGTAACTTGTTAACAATTCTTAAGAGAATATAAATAATGAGGAAAATCTTTACTGAATAATGTTTCCTAAAACTCAATACTGTGGAACTAGATCTATGGATAGCAAGATGGAATAGAAGCCACCCAGTAGAACCACTTTGAGTAAAACCAAGGGTAGCAAAGGATTAAAACAAAAAAATTCAGTAGATGAAAAAAAGTGAATCAATAAAGTATATTTTCAGGAGTATTAGAACTGAGTTCTTGGAAAGATACAATTAGATATTCTTAGAAAACTCTACGTTTAACATGTGCTTGGACTATAATTAAAGATGGCATAATTTCTGCATCTTGATCCCCACCTGACCCCCACAAAATATCCTACTAAATGCTTTTCTAGTTTGCTTGGATCTTATAAATTACCTGTCTGAATCTGGAAACTACATGAATTTGGAAATTATGCAAATAATTAACAAAAATGAAGCCCAAGTGGACTTACTGCTAGAAATACCATCTTAGAAAATCAGTTAAAGCTAATTAAAACAAATTTATGGAGGGATGGGAAAAGCAAAAATTGATCAAGACAATTGGGAATTATGTATTAAGAAGTCATTGAGAATCAAAAAAATTGAATTAGTGTCAAAATGGAATTTTCTATATTATCTTGATCTGTAGAAACTTTATTGGAACTCTTACGAATTCCAGATTGAAAATTTTCAATCATTTATGGTCATTGGGATGTATCTTGCATGGTTAGAAAACCATAGATGTTCTTATTCATTCAGCTTCCAAAGATTAAGGGCTGCATTTCACTTCTGTTGATTTCTACCAAAATACATTTTTTATGTTAAGGGGTTTTCCATAGATTCTTCATTTCACAGGTAGAAATTTCAAATAGGCTTTGATCAATTATAGGTTAGATTACTAACTACACTTGGAAATAGCTTACTAAAAATTTTTAACAACAAAGATATTAAGGTGAATTTAGCCAGTGTTAAGAATCTTTTTTTAATTTAGGTGAAACTAAATTAAAATGAAAACTCAGCATTCTTCTTAGGAAAAGCAGTGAAATGAAGAATTGCTGATTACTAAATATAGATGTGACTATACTGTTTATTTTTTTAAGGTTTGACTTTAATTTTCCCCTTTTGAAATGAAGTTAAGCTCTTAATTATTTGGTGTTAGACTAGTGAATAATTCCAAACCTCCTTTTTCAGTGTTCTTTTCAATAGGTGCCAATATATGTTTGAACTTTGAAATGGAAGCTGATTAACATTTTTAAGGGTTGTCTTCATCTTCAAAATTGACACAGACTGCTTCTGTATGATCTTGGTTAAATATTTATATAAAACCAGGCCAATGAGGGTAGGGACTATTTTGTTTCCTTGCATCATTTGGTTTTCATTAAGTTCTTGCATTTAATCAGTTTTACTTTTCAGTTGATAAAAAAGCACAAAGAGTTACCTTGTATGTAGCTTTAGGTCATTGAATCAGTGCTGCCTTTCAGCAATACTGAAAGACTCCAGAAGTTGATAAATTTTGATTGTTACAGTTTATAACTAGATGCTAACGCAACTCCCATCTAATGGTAATAAATATCCGTGTCTAACATGTGTAGTATGGTTAACATTATCTTACATTATATTTATACCCAGGTTAAGAAATTTCTTGTTTATTTCAAGTCCTGGACCTCTATAACTTTCTAATTTTCAGTGTTTGAGTCAATGGCTTAAAGATTCAAATCCAGAAACTCTCTTGGTTTTTATTCCTGTTATACAAAGAATACATCAAATTGCCACTACTTATGTTTTACAAAAAAACAGAAAACTCTTCATTCTCATGCTATCTTAACATTTAATGAAATTTATTCAGGGATTACCCCAAGCAAGCTTTTCCAATGAATGAGACAAGTGGAGTTTGCCTCAGGCTTTCTTTTTTTCTTGTGTTAATCTGTGATCCACCTTTTCTCTGTGGGTATTCCTAGTATTTAGGAAGTTTTTATAATTAATGGTAAATCATGATTATAGAAAAGATATAGTAAATTGAAATGATATAAATCCAATGTGTGATATAATTTACCCCCAATCTGGCTTTAATAGAGATTATCTTAAACATATTAAGACATTTTCCCATGTGTAGTAGTACTTGTTCTACTGTGTATTTCATATAACAGGCGACCTATTCTGTCCACTCTCCGTAGGTCCTATCCTTGGGCAACTACTTCTTACTCCTCTAGCTAGTCCTGTTGGCATTTATACGTCTCTGTATTCTTAACTAAAGTGCATATAGTCATATCTTTTGATTTATCAATTTGAGATGTTATCTGTTGGCTTCCTATTATGGTAGGCAAAGATTTAGTTCTCTTGCACAGTTTCCTCTTCTTCTCAATATAGCTATTTTATAATTGTTTGTTAAACCAGCATTCAGCATTTATTATTATGCCTGTGCAAGTATTATTTACAGCTGAGTGTTGTAATAGTCCATATTTATGTTTCCTTTTTATTTGTTTTCCTGAAGGTAATAATTGTCTGGATTTTCCATATTTAACTTTCCTATTTTATCAAACTAAAGTGACTTTAGGTAATGTATCTATTGTTAATTGTTTTCTCTGAGACATTCTGTCCTGGAAACTTCCATTCTCCTTTGTCTGAGCTGATAGCTCTCTTAGCTTGCTTCACAGTTGTCATTCTGGGACTTAAATTTTCTGTGATCCTTGGAATGTCTCCTTGATTGAACTTCCTGGTTCTTATATCCTCCTTTTTCTTGATTTACTCTTACTTTTTTGGTAAAGCATATCTTCCATTGG
>NW_012155729.1:6958089-6961709 GCF_000956105.1 Propithecus coquereli
TAGTCCTAAAAATGCATTTGGAAGCTCTGAGCATGTGGTTGAAGTCCACCTTAAGCTTCAGTTGGGGGTTCTCCAGGTGGGTTATGTATTAGCAATTGTTCAGATTTTCTACAGAGTAATCCTGATCTCTTACCTGAAGAAAAAGGTCTGCCTACCAGCATTTTAGGAGCCCACTATGAGGAGAGAGCTGGGATTCGTTATTTGGTTGGTGTATGTATGAGTAACTTAATCTCATTTTTGGTATTGTACCCATGCCTGTGCTAGCCTGTTACTTCTCCAGAATTGAGACCTCTATTCTTCTGCCAGGGTAATGTGGAATGGGAAGAGGGTGGGCTAGAGATCTACTTGTTTCCCAAAACATAACTTTCACCCCCAGTTCTCTTTATTTTGGTTCTTCACCTTCCACTCTTACTTCCTGAAGTACCTGATACTTACTCCAGTTCCTATTTTTTTTTTTTTTTGCAGATTCTGCAGTGTAAATGAGATTGAATGTCAGCTTGACAATTGAATCTTCTTGGTTTCTTCTAGTCTCTCTGCTTCACCTTCTAAAATTGTGTTGCTGTTGTCCCTTATGACTCGTCCTTGTGATTTACATCTTTAAAACAACACATCACTTTTCTGTGGCTTTATTGAGTATTGCAACTGAACGAGACTAGTTGTTTTATGTCCAAACTGCCACCTTAGCATGGGCCCTCTGCCTCTTTTCTTGCTACATATTTCTTCAGCAAATGTAGGCATTAAAATTAAAGAGTCGTTCTGCTGCCTTTGAAACAGTTTTCTTTCTTGAGTTGCCATCATGGCAGATGTTACGTAAAATATCTTTTTTAAAAATATATTGACCCATACTTGTTTGTACTAAATTTTCTATTGTCTTTTTTTCACAAAATTGTTGCTTCACGGTGCAAATGCTACTGTAATGATAGCTCAAATGACCATATTTAAGGCATACATTGCTGAGTCTAATTTTGGATTTTTCCACAATCTAATATTAGACTTTCTAAAATCTTTCCTTCTCAGCCATAAAGTGTACTGGTCTTATAGCAGTGAATGAAAACTGTCACTAAGAAATATTTGTTTATTTAAAGCAAATAAATACTGTCTTTAAGGAGCATCAGAATAGCTGAATGGCTGGGTTCCACCAGGGAGTTTATGATTTAGTAGGTCTGGAATGAGGCTGGAGATTTTGAATTGCTAACAAGTTTCCAAGTGATGCTGACGCTAATTCTGCTGGTCTGGGGAGGGGTCACACTTTAAGAATCACTGTATTGTTACCTTAACAACAAAAACCAAAAATATCACCAAAGTCCCCCTATAAAGATTTACTTTCTTCAAATTGGACAATTGAGCCAAACATTGAACTTAGTCCGTTATTGCTGTCATTGCCTAAAACATATGTTTACAGTAGTCGTCTTCAAGACAAGCATGGGAGACCGTTGATCTCATCATTTTAATTAACAAAATCTTTCCTTTGGTCTACTTTATTTCCTTTGTGAACTACGTATTAATATTTAAAGTTTTGTCTATGTTCTTCCTTTCCTCCTTTGTCTTCTTCATTCTCTTGGTGCCTACAGCTTTTCTGGTACAGCCCGGTAGAGAACTAACTCAGTCCAACAGAGGTTGGCTATCAGAGTGAGCTCTCCTATGGAAACACCGTACACCGAGGTCAGTCATACGGGATCGCCCAGTTCTTTTGGTTGCTAACATGTTCATCATGTTGATAGCATATTGGGCGTAGTTGTCTAAACATGGAGGCTTAACAATAAGATTGCCCATGTTCGTATGTGAACACAGGTATCAAAGGCAGGACAGGTCATTGCTAGTTAGTAATTTGGATATGGCTATGTACTTTTTAGAATTTAATTGAAAACTTTAAATTGTTAATTTGACAGAAGTGTTATACTTGTTGGTTCTAAGTGGATCCTTGTTCATTGTAAATAGCTCTTTCTTTTATTTAAGGTAAGGATATTGGCAAGTAAAACGTGGGTTGAGTCAGGGTGAATGGCCTTTTATCTAGTTAGGTAACTTAATCTAATAGAAGAAGGATTTCAGTTTTAGGAGTGTAGTTTTGATATTGTAGAAATAAGAGAGGGAGAGTTATTAGCATACTCCATGAGGAAAGTTCTAAATTACCTTTCCACTTCATTATTCTCTTATCAGTGTGTCATGCAAAGCACTGGAACTGATTTATTGCTGGTTTTAAGCAGCAAATTTTTTTTGTTTTCTTTTTATTGGTTTGCTTATAGTAGCAAAGTATGCTGATATTTGACTTAGTCATTTCTGAAATCTTTGATCAAGTTTATGTACTATCCAGTCTTCAGTTTAAATTTAAGCACTAGCTCTGCTTAATATCTTGACCCTAGGAAGACGGAACGAGCCAATTGGACATTTTCCTTGTTTGTAAGTGTCTACTTTTTTTTTGTTTTTTAATGGAACAAGTGTTTTAAGGGCTATATTTTTTAAAATAAAGGGAAGCTTCAGAGTTAAGTAAGTAATCTCTTGTAACTATCTTTTCTTTTAAAAATTGCTTTTTACATTGCTAGTGACCCCATAAAGATAACACTGTTTTCTAATCAAATGTTATTGAGTTCTTGTCTTGCATACTTAGATTTTTATAAAATTCTGTATTTCTGTCAGTGGGATAAATATATATGCATAGACTGTTAGCCTTCTGAAGACAGGAACTTTGCTTTGTTCATCAGTACATTTCCAGCCCTATGAACAGTGCTCTATACACATTTAATTATCAATAAATATTTGTGGAATGAATGAAAAATCTCAGAGCTTGGAGTTCTGCATCTATTGTATTACTTAATTAAAACCACAAGGTGGTACTGTTGTACCACGAAATGAGAGCCTGTAATTCTTAGGTTCTCCTCTCACATAGTACTACATAAATCCTATGACTAAATGAAACGAATTGACCACCTATTATGTTTATTGCCTGCTTCATTTATTTATAATTTTAACATGCGATTAGTCTTCTACTGTGTGATTGAGTCAGGCAGTGAGATCATAACCTAAATAACAAACATTTGGTTCAAATTTTTATAAAATGTTAAATGAGATGGCATCTAGCACCGTACCACAGTTAGTTTCCTTTTCTCTCCCTTAATTTACTTTGGGTTAAAAGCTTTTGTTAAATTTCTATTTGTGTTGAAATAATTTACCAAAAATTTTCTAATAAAGTATCACTGAAGGTTAAATGATATTGTAAGTCTATTTTGGCTGTGTCAAAGATTTTAGAAATTAACACCAAACCTACATTTCACTATATTCCCCCTACTCCAAAAGTTTTTATTTTGCTTTCATGTTTCTTTTATGTGGTTGCTAAAATATTAATGTATAGTTCTTTGTTATACGTTTGTACATATATGATCATAGTGTGTAAAATCAGTCCATTTATAATTTGTCTCGATTTCACCCCTGTTGTACAACTTAAGTGTTGAAAAGTTTGTTTTGTAGTTTGGGCCTTTTTATTTCTTTTTGACTGAATTGACTATGAAATATTTTGATTCTCAGACTGAAGTGAAATCAGAAGAGGGTCCAGGTTGGACTATCCTACGTGATGATTTCATGATGGGAGCATCCATGAAAGACTGGGACAAGGAAAGTGACAAGGA
>NW_012155729.1:6962953-6963401 GCF_000956105.1 Propithecus coquereli
CAGCAAAGCTCAAAATGTATTTTTGTATTTATCCTAACTTTTGAACTTTGGTGTTTTATTAAATTACAGAACTGCCATTTTGTCATTTTAATATAAATAAATGTGAAAAATTCTTCAGTAGTAATAGAGGAGTGCTAAATATAACTTAACACAGAAAAATATTCCAATATAACTTAACATATTTATAATAGATAATTTTGGAGAAAATAATATGTGCAGCACCTACCATTTTTTTAAATTCCCAGAACTAAAGATTATACTTTATTTTTTGTTATTAATCTGTTTCTGGATTATACTAAAGTTTTACAAAAATTTTTCTGAATACTACATTCAGGTAATAGAAATGGATAAATAACTTATTTACTAAAAAGTTGTTTTGAAACATGTTCATTTTATAGTACTTCATTTAATCTAGAAAAATTGAACAAGATTTTTAAATTGAAAGTAA
>NW_012155729.1:6963451-6964745 GCF_000956105.1 Propithecus coquereli
TGTTAAACCAGCATTCAGCATTTATTATTATGCCTGTGCAAGTATTATTTACAGCTGAGTGTTGTAATAGTCCATATTTATGTTTCCTTTTTATTTGTTTTCCTGAAGGTAATAATTGTCTGGATTTTCCATATTTAACTTTCCTATTTTATCAAACTAAAGTGACTTTAGGTAATATATCTATTGTTAATTGTTTTCTCTGAGACATTCTGTCCTGGAAACTTCCATTCTCCTTTGTCTGAGCTGATAGCTCTCTTAGGTTGCTTCACAGTTGTCATTCTGGGACTTAAATTTTCTGTGATCCTTGGAATGTCTCCTTGATTGAACTTCCTGGTTCTTATATCCTCCTTTTTCTTGATTTACTCTTACTTTTTTGGTAAAGCATATCTTCCATTGGTTTTGTCAGGTTAAAATGCTGTACAGTGGCAGATGTCATGGTGATGACATGATGACATAAGCTTTCAGCATATGCCTTCTCATGAAGTCACACTGCTGCAGGTTGTCCTTTATACCTGGTGCATAGTTGTCAGCCTGGAGGCTCCATTCACTTTCATCCTGGCAATTCCCTTTTCCTTCTTTCCTGTGTTAATTCTCCTATTTTCTCTATCCCATTTTGTTGTCTTTTTGGTTTACTCCATCCTTTTGTGGAGGGCAGTAGTTTCCTGAGAAAGGCTTGCCTTGGAAGTAAACTTTCGGGGACCTCAGATGTCTGAAAGTGCCCATAGTCAGTCCTTACAAGGACTATTATTAAGAATAACAACGTGTCTGAGTATGAATTTTAAATAGGAAATTATTTTCCTTTGACATTTTGAAAGTATTTGTCTATTGCTTTTTTGCTTTGGAAAGTCTAAATGTGTTTTGATTCCTGATCATTTGTATGTATGTGACTTGTTTGTTTTCTTTCTGGAAGCTTATGGGATATTCTTTCAGTTCCCATTGTCCTGAATTCTTACAATGTTCTGTCCTTGATGAGGTGTATTGGGCACTCAGAAGGACTCTTTTCAATCTGGAAATGTGTGCTTCACTTCGGGAAGTTTTCTTGAAGTACTTCATTAATTTCCTACCATACGTTTTTGTTATTCTCTGTGTCTCCTGTTAATTGTATTTTGAACCTCTTGGCCTGATCTTCCAGGTATCTTTTTCTTATATTTTCCATAATTTTTTCTTTTTATTCTATTTTCTGGACAGTTTCTTAAGCTTTATCTTCTCACCTTCGTATTGAGGTTTTTTTCATTTCTGTCGTCATGTTTTTAATTTCAAACTCTTTGTTACTCTGTTTTTTTAAAAAATAGCA
>NW_012155729.1:6977989-6980526 GCF_000956105.1 Propithecus coquereli
GCATTGATTGAGCACCCATTCCGGGAGGTGTGCTAGAATTATTTAAGTGATTTGTTTATGGAAAGATAAAGGATCATTTGAAACCTATAAAGACCAAAAGTTGACTCTTCTCTTCCCTTTTAAAGTAAAATTCCTGCAGTAAGTTCTTACTGTATGATTTGCGAGTAGTGTGACAATTTAGTTACATGGTGATAACTTGAAATAAATCTACCAGGACTTAAAAAATTCTTATCTTAAAAGATAAGCTTTTAAAAAACTGTTATAATGGAATCTAGGTTGTACCTTAATAGAGGTACTAGAATAATGAAGCTTGTCTACAGCTGTGACTATTATGATTTCTCAATACTTTATTGATATTTTAGCTTCATTTTTATTTGGTATTTTTTTTCAGTTGAGGGAAGCAGAATTCATTCTGCTCTTTCCTCAGATTCATCTATTAGGATCAATGTGATTGATATTTGTCTCCACTTTGTATGTCAGTGGTAGATACAGAGGCTGTTAAGCCCTGTAGATATTATGAGTGCGAAGACTATTTGAGGTGAATTGGCAGTAAGAACACATTTGGAAACGCGAGAGAGAATTACTCCGTGCCTACAAAAAGCTCTCTTATTCCTTCCCCAAGAAAACAGGAGTCCGAATTTTGGCCAGCAGGGTGGACGAATCTTGCTGACTTGCAGCAGAGATAGGCCTGGTGATTTTTTTCACTGGGTGAGTTTTTCTGAAACCTGATTAAATATATTAGTCAAGGGGGCCTATGAACACATTTAGAAGTAGAGTGATATTTGAGTTGGATGATAAGATATTTACAATTATAGTTGATCTTTTAACAAAATGCTACGTTTTAATGAATCTAATTAGAATTATATGGATGTAAGATATATTCTAACAGTTCTTAAATAACCTTAGATTCTCTAAGGAGTGTTTTCTAGCTTAAAGAATGACAGATTTTTCATCTAGTCAGCTAACTATAATTTCAGAGAATTAGGATTTAGGGCTTTTTATCTAGATGTAACCTTTTTAATTTTATTTTTCTTTGTTAAAAATATTTTGTCCAGAATTGCTCATCTCCTTTCTGCCTCCTTTTTGCCCTCTCCCTCAATAAGGGGAGCACACATTTAGCTTTCTATTAAATGTTCTTTGGTTTTCAACTGAATAAGGTAAGCAGGGATATATATTAGAGGAATAGGCATAATTCTTTATAATTTTAGTCTCTATAAATCAGTGCTGTCCGATAGGACTTTCTGTGACGATAGAACTAATCTGTCTGTGCTGTCTAATACAGTAGGTACTAGCACAGTGGCTACTGAGCATTTCAAATGTGGCTAGTGATATGGAGGAGCTAAATTTTTTTTTTTTTTTTTTTTGGTACTGATTGACAGTTTTCATGGTAAATTTTTAATTTTACCTGATTTTAATTATTTTAAAATTTAAAAGCTACGTGTGGCTGGTGGACTATAAAGATAATAAAATTATAGATTATATATTTAGTCTAATTAAAAAACAGCAAATTTGGGGATCGTAAATCTACTTGAGCTCTTAGATGCAATTTAGGCACATCCAAATACTGGCACAATTTCATTGACTGGATCATAGCTGCTTATGATTAAGTTATATCCTGGGGTAACTATTGTCCTTAAATGTTAGGCTGCTGTTAATAACAAATAGCAATTGGTTTTTTTTAGCATTATTATCATCTGAAGCTTTTGGAGTTAATATAGCAAACTTCAAATCTTAATGCTGTTCGCAAAAAGAATAGGTTTATGATGTACCAAAAGGCCATATTGAGAACTGTCAGAGCAACACATACCGTGTAAGTAGTGAATTCTCATATTTTGGACTTGTATCTGGGAACCTACTTATTTAGGAGGTTTCCGAAGGAAGTGCCTTTAGTTTCAGGAACCTACAAGTTGTCTAATAGTCCCAGTCTATTCCAGCACACACTCAGCATACTGCCAGAGCAACTGTAGCTTGCATATTCGGGCAAAAAAACCAAACCAAAACAAAAAACTCAAAGAGTACAATGAGCATTATTAGCATGGCCGGTTTAAAGTGATGAGGTGTTAACCACATTTGTATAAATAACGGTTTCTCTAACCCCTGAATCATTATCCTGCATTTTTAATGCAATCGGTTCATAAACATCAAAGCAAAAACACCAAATTTGTATGGGGTCAGGACCAACTGGGGCTCTGAATGGAGAGACAGCTGAGAGCTGTGTCCATATGTGTGGGTGGCCTCGCAGCTGTTGATTCACCCTCAGGCTACTAGACAGTTGCCTCTTTGCACTTGCTGAACCAGACTTCAATCTTAGGTAAAAATATATCCCCTCCAATGGAAAGGACATAAACAATGGATTGACATCAGCTCTGAAAACATCAGCGCGGCAGCCAGACACAGCAGTTGCTCTGAAATACTAAGTATTACCAAGCATAACATCAGGGCTGTTTCTACACAATAATATTTGTCTTTGTACAATAACACTGGGTTCTGTTAAGTGTATTATAAATATAAAAGCTCATAGTCCAAAAGGTTTACTG
>NW_012155729.1:6980676-6982933 GCF_000956105.1 Propithecus coquereli
TGAGCCACCACGCCTGGCTCAAGTGTGTATCTTTACATGAATGTTTTAAGTGGTCTAGCTCTATCACCTCTATCCTAAATATTTTACCTACAACATTTAAATTCTTCTGACATCAATCAGACAAATAATCTGCATCTATTCCATCTTTTTACATTGTCTTTCAATTTTTTAAGGAAAGGAGAGAGAAAGAACCAGCAACCTCCCTTCCTCATTTATTTAAGCATAATATTAGGATTTTATTTTTGATTATTAGGGCAATACAGTAGTAAAGAGGTTGCTTTTCTTTGTTAAGAGAGAACTACAGAAAATAGGAACCAATAATTTAAAAGTATTACCTTATTCCAAATATCTAGAATATTCTAGATATTTGGATGGCTGGGATGAATGTTCTCAGTATTTAGCATTATTTTTAGCATTGGTGTTAATTGTTTTTTTCTTATATCACTAAAAATGTCTTTAATTCAGATAGAACAATCAATAAATAATTATTCTTTGAGACTCTTATCACACCCCTCTGTTGTTCTCTCAATGCCTGCTAAGTCTGTTTAAAAAAAATTTTTTTTTAGAGATGAGGTCTCACTGTGATGCCCAGGCTCGAGGACAGTGACTATTCACAGGTGCGATCATAGGTCACTGCAGCCTTAAACTCCTGAGCTCAAGCAGCCATCCGCATTTAGCCTCCCAGTGGCTGGGACTACAGGTGCTGGGCTGATCTCTTTCTTTATTGTAAAATATACGTAATATAAAATTTAGCATTTTAGCCATTTTTTAACTGCACCATTCAGTGGCATTAAGTTCATGCCCATTTTTCTGCAACCATCACCACCGTCCATCTCCAGAACTTTTTAATCATTCCCATACTCTGAAACTGTGAACATAACTCCCCACTTTGCCCCCTCATCCCAACCCCTGGCAAGCACCATTTTACTTTCTGTCTGTATGAATTAGACTACTTCAGGTAGCTCATGTAAGTGAAATCATACAATATTTGTTCTTTCGTTTCTGGCTTATTTCACTTATAGCTTTAAAGTTCATCCATGTTGTAGCGTGTGTCAGACTTGAGCCCAGAAGTTCAAGGACAACCTGGGCAACATAGCAAAAAAGGACAAAATTAGAACAAATTTAGTTTAAAAATTTCACTTGGCTTTATTTGTGCTTCTAAAATCAGGCAACACTTCATTCCATAAAATAAAATAAGTGTTCCTGTTAATTAAGTGCTGAAATTTGAAGGTCAAAGATAATACTTGTTTTGGACTTGAAAATGACTTAGAATCATCTTAGGAGTTTAGCCTTTAGCTTGGAATTGGAATACTTAGTTTACTTTCAAGTTACCTACAGTTCTGTATTGCTCAGTCATTATTGAACTGATTGCAAAATATACCTTGGAAACCCTTTGGATAGATAGTTTTACCATCAATACTTAAAGCCTGAAGTGACCTAGCAGGAGGTTTTGGAAAGTTTATTTGAGGACAAGTCCAAGGTCTTTAAATATTTTGTGTCTTTTAAAGCAGATGGGTGAAGAAAGGGATGTATAAATTCTGGGAAACCTCTGAGGGCTTTTTAATCAATGTATTTTGCACATATGGATATACTTAATATTCAGTGGCCACCAGCTAAACCAGTCCTGCTACCTATGCTGGTCTTCAGGCCATGTGAGTACAGTACTTCATTATAAAGCCATTGGACTGCAATTTATAGATGCCTAAAGATGTCCTAATAAAACGTACAATAGCAGAGAAGGCATAAGGTTGACATGAACAGAAACATGGGCAAATTGAAAACATAAATCTTGTTGCCAAAGAGTTAAAGAAATTGTAAGAAAATACCTATAAAAGGCATAACCATTTCTATAGAAAAGATAGTAGAAGACCAGATAAGCTGGAACTTCTGCATCCTTTAAATAACTCTCTTCCTCATATGTATTGATTTTTTGTTATTTTTATTTCAGATTTTTATTAATACATGGTGAAAAGGTCATAAATGAAATGAGAAGGAAGTTTTATTTTTTCAGGGTCTTTTAATAACTACAGAGTACCATTATTATACTTAGTATGTTGATGTCTGTGCAACACGAGTTTCATTTTTAAAATAAACATTTGAAAATTCAATATACAGTCGACCTTTGAGCAACTCGGATTAGGGGCACTGACCCCCATGCAGTTCAAATTCGTGTTGAGTTCAAGGCTCAACTGTATGTATTTTTAACATTTGTAATTTCTTAAGGGAATATGTGTGTGTGTGTGTGTGTGTGTGTGTG
>NW_012155729.1:6986628-7074312 GCF_000956105.1 Propithecus coquereli
CATGTTCTTTGCTAATTACCCTGCAATGAATTTTGAACATAAAAATTTGACTCTTTCCCCTCATGCATTACCTATTTCCTGTGCTTGTTGATTAATAAAAATTTATTTTTAAATGAGAACGTCTGTTTTCTTGATTTATTTAAAAAATATCATTGCCATTTTTTTAACCATCTTAATGTTGCATAGTCCCATCAGTTATTCAAGTAAAAGTTGGAACAGAACAAGTAATAATAACAGCATACATTCACATAACATTGATTGTATGCCAGATACTATTTAAGGGTTTTATAATGCCTTTAACTCATAGTCTTCCTAATAACCCTGTTAGGTAGGTGCTATCACTGTCCTCATTATACACATGAGGAAGCAGGCAATAGGTTTAAATAACTTGCCCAAGGTCACACAGGTAGTATAGTCAAATCCAGGCTCAAGTCACAGAGCTGCTATACACAACAATGATTCTTCACATTTTAGATGATATTAATGTTTTATAGAAAATGAGATTCTAGACATTGAACTCTGCTCTGGAAAAATAAAAGGGCATTCAATTTTTCAGTCTCATTTAGGCCTGACATGAACCTATGCCCAGTGGAAGACAGAAGTAGATGCCATGTATCAAAAAGGTGAAAATATTCCTGGCAGTGGTAAGTTAGAGTAAATGTATCACCCGGGGCTCATTTTGGCTGCTGCTGTCAATGTATTATATACAATGTGCTATTGGAGAATTCATTATAGGTCTTGCCTGAGCATGTCTGATGATTAAAACTTTACATTTTAATTATCTAGATGCTGTAGAAATGGAACTACTGTAACTACTGAAGTAGCATCCAATAATTTTGTCTATTGGAAATTATACATTGCTATTCTTTTTATTACTAAGATATAGTATTTTGGCTATACGTTGCTTTTTGTTAATGACATTAGATGACTCAAGAGTGTAAGTGGCTGACATGTTTGTTACTGAGAATTTAGATGTTCAAATTATGCTTTATAAATGAAGACTAGATTCTAGCCTAGAATGTTATTGTCTAGGAGATCATAGATAAGTACAACTTTATAATTAAGGATGTTCCATTATTGCTCTAGGATCCTTTCAAAAAATACATGTTTTACAATATTTATTTGAAAGTATAATTTTTATTTGATGTGCCTTAACATCAAATCAACGGAAAATTACAAATCAATGCATTGCAAATCAATTTATGTTACAATATGAAGTTGTAAGACATCCCACTGCTCTCCTCTAGGTGGCATGATTTAGGCTATCATTGAATCAACTGATAAAATTTTTTTCCCCCAAAACCATAAGTGGCTAGTTTCTGAATAATCAGCATAACTGTGACATTGATTAGATTTAATTTTTACAACTGATCGAATAGCCAGATTGTCCTTTTAACAGTCTGTCGTTTAATGACCTTAAATAATTTAAAATTGTAAGACAAAGACTTCTTAAAGAAATAAATACCAAAAACTTGTCTGTAATAACCCAGCAGCTAAAATTGTTTTTGTGTGGGGCTGATCAGGTTTTGTTCAGGTCATAGTGACATACCCACTTTTGGATTTATTTCTTAGGTTTATGGTAAATAGCTTGCCACTTGCTAGGAACTGTAAAGACACTGTCTTTGCACTTAAAAGGACACATACTGATATAACTTTAATAATCTAAAGGGAAACCACAAACTGTAGGAATCTTGATCACAAAAATTTTCAAGTTAACAGGAAACAACCCTTTCATTTGCGAGGTTAACTTTTCAGGTTGTTTTTGGGTTTGTGATGCAGTTACTGTTTATTAAACAAGAAAGATCAACATGTAAAAAGTCAGTATTTATTATGTGACCTGCAAGCACCAAATAACTACAGAATCACTCGGTTCTTTTTTTCTGTACTGGCACTAAAATGGGAAGGGGGCAGAACGCATCTTTTACCTTTGAGATTCTTTATCTATTGTTCATTTTCCAAAATTTAAAAATGCATTTCTCTGGCTGTACACAGAATACATGAAAGGGTTGTTTTGTTAATCCCCAATTATGATTGTATTTATCCTTTTCTTCCTTTCTGTGTGGGACATTGGCTTTCATGGAGCTCAGAAGAATCTTGACCTAGCACCTCTTGGAGGCTTCATTTTTTGTGGCAGTACAGGTTTATATTAATATTAATGCTAAAATTGTGCAAGCATTTTGAAAATATAGCTCTAATTGTGATTTTTAAAATCTGCATAGGTAAAGCAAAAAAAGAAAAAAGGCTCAACAGTGTGCAGAATACAGTATCACTATTGTGAACAGAAAAAGATGAAAGTCTAACTGATACATTCTTACGGATTTAGACTTTAAAGTGGCTTCATTTTAAATTGGGTAATTATCTGGGACAGTTGTGGCTTACCCCTTATATCTTAATGTATTTATGAGTGACATCCTCTTTACTCTCTAAAATGCTTGGATTTATGTGATAAATTATGTGGTTACTCTAATTATAAGAACTTTCTTTAAGTGTTAGAACTTTCTTTTTTAAGACTTGAAATAATCATCAGTGAGAGTTTGTGGTCTGGTTTCTAGTTTTATAAATCATAACCATCTATAGTTGTGCTTTTAAAAAGCACATACAACTTATTGTTGTATGCTTATGCTTTTGCTTTTTAAAATACGTATTTACTAGTTTTTCCTTCTGTCATAAAAAACTATATTGAGGTTTTCTTTTTTTATGCCGTTACTATTACCCCTTCATTTTCGTTTTGTTTTTTTTAACGGCAGGTTAATTGAGGCAGTAGAAAGGCAAAGTTGTTTGAAATATAGGTTGGTAACTTTGCCAGTGGAAATTTATTTACACATTTGGAATTTTATTCAATCTATGAAGCCCACCGAGATGATGACAGACAAATTCATTTAAAGACCACGTAACTTAAAAAATAATTCTACTTTTCATACACAAGTGAGATTGAATAAAAGCAAAAAATTTTCTACTTTGTTATGTCATACTCATTTTAATTATGGGAACATAATTACATTTTCTCTATCATTTGCCTTCTCTTTTCCTTCCTCATCTTTTATTTTTATGTGGCTGAAACACTTTCTTTCTCCCCAGCACCTCATTCTGGCCTCTTGCTTTGTGAGTGTATCTGTGAACCGTTACAATGGTGGGGTATGTGAAGTAGGGGTAGAGATTCTGTAAGAGTGAGTGTCACACACTGCCCTTAATTAAAACTAAGGAAAATTCTGCCGCTGGCTTCTTTTTCTAACAGCATTTTATTAAGCGCATATCCATACTGTTATGCTGTGTGCTAACTATTGCCATATATTCATTTATATCAGTCCCTAAATGCTATCTTAATGGATGAATTTCATCAGGGGCGAGAAGCCAGAGGCTGCAACTAATTTCAGTAGATCCTGGGGACAACATAGCCCAGGCCACTGGGAGACTGCCTCCCAAAGAAAGACTTTCCTGTTGTTGGAAGTCTCACCCAGAGCTGCAAATGTAGAGGTATGAGTGGCCCAGAAACCACAGGCAGTAACCAATCAGCTAATCGTAATTCCAAAGGGTGAGATAATCTTCCCACAGTGTATCATTAGAGTGTGATGAGTTTATCTCTTTAAAGCCTCACAGCCTACTGATACGCTCTGCATTTTCTTGGCCCTACCTCTCTCTTGAATTTATCCCTTTGTCTTTTACCACCTCTGATCTCTTTAAGCCCTTATTCTCCTCTTTCCATTTTCCTCTCTGCTCATTCTTCCTTCTTTTTTCATTATCACTTTTTCCTTAGATTAATTTATAGACAGAAAATGGAAATAATAATTGGGTTACTTTTCATGAGGAAATCACTAACATTTCCATTTCATTATTCTAAACACATAAATTTATCTATAGAAATATGTACAGAACATGAGACAAAATACACGCCAAACATTGTTTTTGAATTGTGGTATCAAAGATAAAATTATAAGTAAGAACTTAAAAGGCTTTTGGTATATTTTCATATTAAAGGGTTATTTTGCATTTATTAAGTGTCATTATTTGGAGAAAAATGTAATCAATTACAGGAATTCTATATATTTCTTTTCCTCACCTCCTTGTTTTTCATGCTTGAAATAATTGGGAAAGCTTTCAAAATTGTTACAGATGAAGTTATTCTTTAATCAGAGTTTGGAAAGACCTATTAGATCACAAGCTCATGCTGAGGATCCACAGGAGTAAAATTCCAGGGTGGGGATGAGTAGTTCTGTTATGTTTAGCCTCTTATAGGAATTACATGTTACTTACGTGAATAGACCCATTAATGAGTATAGAATGGCTAATGGCTGTAACGCAGGCACTCTCTGCCTCACTAATCTGGAAACAAAGAACTCATTTGAGGGTGTTAAATAATAAGAGACCTTAATCTTGAATGCTTAACTGAACTTGGGTAGTTATTTAGTGTTTTATTTACCCAAAGTGTGTTCTTGTCCTTTCTTCCTGCAATTACTGGGGGCATAATACCATAATGTTTAAAATAATAAACATGTACCTACAGAAACTGCTAAGAGACATAACCAAAAGCAAATTCTTCTTGGGGGTCTTTCCTGGTTTTTAAATTCTATTTGAGAAAGAGTAGAGACCAAATATGCTTTATTATAGATTCCTTACTGGAAATGAACAAGCGGTAGGATAAGATAATGGTAGGTAACATTTAATCAGCATATACTAAGCGCCAGGTTTTGTTATAAGTGCTTTCTGTACCTTGTGTGATTTAATCCTCACAATAATCTTATGTGGTTGTTACTACGTTATTATCCCTTGTTTCATAGATGAAGAAACTAACACAGAGTAACTTGGTTAGGATTACAAAGCCAGAAAGTGACAGGAATTTGAACCCAAGAGAGATCTTGATTTTGGAGCCTGCCCTTTTGACCACTGTGCTCTCCTGTCTTTTTGAGATAATCAAGATAGTGTATGTATATAGTTTAAATACCCTTTTACCATGAAGAGTATAAAGAGTTCCTAGCACATAATAAGATCTCAATTTAGTGAATATTTCTTGAATATAGAGATGGAAAGGCCTTAAAAGCATTATTTAATAGAAGAAAGCACTCGCTTTTGGTTACCAGGGTGACAGCTCTTGCAGTCTTACCTATTACATCTTCAAAGAACTGCTCACCTGAGAGGTGGAAAGATGCTCTTCCTCTCTGGATATATTCATGCTACTATACTTACCCGTAAAGTATCTTCTTATGAATAGGTGAGGGGTCTCAGGTCTAAGGGGTTGGTAAGTAAACAATAAGTGTTCAACAGACTAAGTATTATGAACAAAAGTGTGTCTGTTTATATTGGGAAGGAGAGTGATTGTCAGAAGAATTTAGAGCCTAAGTCGTTTTCCTAGAAGTGATGTGGATGGACTTTTGCTGCTCTATCTACATTTGAATCTGAAACTTTTTAACCTAAGGTACATCTGTGTGTATACCAAGAAGGTAGTCTGTGAACATTGAGAGATGCTCACTGGCTTGTGGGTAAGTTGAACCTATGTGAAATATGGTAATAGCTAACTCAGGTAACCAGCCATATTTCAAAGCAACATCTTCACTCAATAGCTCTCTTTTGTAGCTTCTGCTCTATGTTCTATAATTGCCCCAGGTGTAGGAATGTCCTTTTGTCCTTTCTGTATAGCTAGATTACTGCAGTTCTCAAACAACTCAAGGGGATAACTTACCTTGGTGAAACTACTAGTCTGACAGTAGCCCTTTTGATTTTATTTTGCTTCGGTTATTGGGATGGTAGCTGGTTGTCCAACTCTTTTCAAGTTGCTTCAATTCAAAACTGGCCTCAAGGAAAGGAACCTGCTGATGCTGAGTTATACATAATTTTCAGAATTATTCAGAAGTGAGTTGGAACAATTCCTTTAGTGCAGATTTTTCCAATGTGTGTTAATAGGGGAAAACAATTCCATGTTCAAGGGAGTTGAGAAAATGCTGGGTTAAAAGAGCTAAAAAGTTTTCTGCAGGATTCCCAGAGCCTTTAACATGATAATGAGAATTATGCATCTGTAAGATGGCAATAGAGTACCCAGTATCTCCCAGACTTACTTGACCCTGGAAGCCTTGTTTGTTAGAACATATTCTGGGACCCATGTTTCTTAGCAGTACATAGTAGGTAGGAAGACAGACAATGGATCCTGATTGCAAAACAAAGTACTTAACTTCTTTGTACCTCAGTCTCCTTATCTGCTAAATATGGATAATAATAATACCTACTTTACAAGGTGGTTGTAAATATTAAATCACTATATATACATATATACAATATCCCATTACTAACTATAGTATATGTTAGCTATTGTTACCACTATTTATTCAGCCCTCTATTTACTGATGATATAGGCTCCATATACATCTAAAGGGTAAGTTCTAAAAGTCGTAGAAAGTTTTTGTGAAAAGTCAAAACTAGGGAACATCTGAACTAGGGGATACTACAAAGACCTTGAGTTTGGGGAGAAACTCAACATGAGTTTCCAGTTTAAATCATCTGTCTAGTCAGTATGGCTGGAGAGTCATGCTGAAATG
Source organism: Propithecus coquereli (assembly GCF_000956105.1). Taxonomy (NCBI): domain Eukaryota; kingdom Metazoa; phylum Chordata; class Mammalia; order Primates; family Indriidae; genus Propithecus; species Propithecus coquereli. Next base: position 6,993,153 of record NW_012155729.1, read on the forward strand.
AAAATGTTGACTTTGAGTAAAGGTAAAAGAAAAAGGGAAAATTTAACAGTGGTAAGAATTATTCTTGTATTCATCTAATTTGGACTTGGTTGAAATAGAAAAATGTCAAGTTATGAGTAGTGTGTAACACTAGACATCAAACACTTAAAATTGCCGCTTCCTGTATAAATGCTATAGAAAGAAAGAAGTTGGTTGATAATGTCCAGCCTAGGAAGAAGGTGAAGACAAAGCCATATAGGAAGTGGCTTAGGCAGCAAATTATAAAGGTGACCACCCATTCATTCAAAACAGTAAAAAAAACCAATATACCTTATTCTTTAGGTTAAAAAAGAAAAAGATCTTTGTTTCCCAGCAGTCCACAGAGAATTAGACTGTAAACAACAAACAAATAAAATAAGCTGTAGAATGGCAACCTGTTATGGAATCCCAGAAGAATTAAAAAGGTAGGACATGAGTCTTAGACTGGAAGGCATGACTTCAGGACAGGCCTGGCCCAGGGCGGACTGGTGCTCCCCCCCATAGGTGCGTGTGCGCGTGTTCTCATAATACAGGAGGGAACGCTCCCATCCCGGAGCAAGGGATTCAGTTTGGGGGACTGTGAGTGAGCCACACTAAGTAAAAACGGGAGACTTGATAGCTTGTCCTTCAACAGACCTGTCCGAAATGACCGTAGAAAGTAAATACCGTAAATCACCGTTGTCAGGGCGCACATTCCACCTCCTTCCTCCCTTCCCCACAGCCGTCCTCATTTCCACACCCCCTCAACGGTTTGGGGAGAGCTCGTGGTCTAAGTAACGAGAGGACTTCTGACTGTAATCCTAGCACGTCACTTTGTTGAAGGCAAACACGTGGTTCAGAGAGAACTTATAAATCTCTGCTCCCCGGCAAGATCGTGATGTTATCTGCTGGCAGCAGAAGGTTCGCTCCGATCGGGGCTCCAGAAGCTCCCGACAAGACAGAGAGAGAGACAGAGAGACAGAGAGAGAGAGAGAGAGACACAGAGAGAGAGAGAGAGAGCAGAGCAAGTGAAAGAGGCAGGGGGAGAGGGATGGAGAACGTTAGTATAACGGTCTAGGGAGTCACTCAAGAGCAAACTCGCGCTGCCCGGTTGCAGAAGAGAGGAGAAAGAGGGTCTAATTCTGGGTGGCAAGTGCCTACCTGCCCTAAGCGAGACAGTCCACGTGGGGGAGAAAACAGGAGAGGCTGGGAAAGGGTGGGAGTCCAGGGGAGCCCTTACGCAACCCCCGTAGGAATAAAACTCCCCAGCCATCGCATCCCAGGGGCTGCCGTTGTGGTCCGCAGGGGGTGAAAGCAACGGCGGCGGAGGCTGATCGGCGGCCGGGTTGGCGTTTCGAGCGAGAGGAGGAGCGGGAGAAGGCGGGAGCCGGAGAGCGGACGCGTTTGCAAGCGGCGGCGGCGGCGGCAGCGGCGGCGGCAGCAACGTGGAGTAACCAAGCGGGTCCGCGCACCGCCCGGGTGGAGGCCACAGCGCGCAGCTCCGGGAGCAGGATCCTCGCGGCGTCCGCGGCACCCGACCGAGTCCCGAGCGCCGAGCGCCGAGCGCCGAGCGAAGCGCACCCGCCTCCCCGCGGCGCGCCGGGCTCGCCCCCAGCGCGCGCACCCTCGCGCACGCACACACACACGCACACACACACACACGCACACACTCTCACACACACACACACACACACACACACACACACACGTGTGCGCTTCTCCGCTCCCGAGCTGCTGCTGCTGCTCCTGCTCTCAGCTCCGCAGTGGAAGGCAGGGCCGAACCGCTCCTTCTTGAAATATATAAATTACAGCCCGGCTCAGCCTCGGCGGCCCCCCTTGCAGAGCTCCCGGCGCCCCTCCCGTCAGTTCGCCAGCTGCCAGCCCCGGGACCTTTTCATCTCTTCCCTTTTGGCCGGAGGAGCCGAGTTCAGATCCGCCACTCCGCTCCCGAGACTGACACACTGAACTCCATTTCCTCCTCCTAAATTTATTTCTGCTTAATAGCTACTCGGTCTGTTTTTCCCCCCACATCTGGCTGCTCCAAGAAAAATTTTTCTTGCTCCCCAAAGTCAGGGTTCCCCCTGCCCATCCCGTATTAATATTTTCACTTTGGGAACTCCTTGTCCTTTCTTTTTTCTTTTTTTTTTTTTTTTAAAGGAATCAAGCAAGATACATTTTTTTATTGGGCATTGACTTTCGATTGTTTGCAAAAGTTTCGCATTAAAAACAAACAAACAAACAACTCTCCCCGATCTGTACTTAGAGAATTGTTCGTTTCTTTGTTTTCTGCTTCTTTTTGTGAAAACAAAAACAAAAACAAAACTTTTTTCCACCTTTTTAAAAAATGCACTACTGTGTCCTGAGCGCTTTTCTGATCCTGCATCTGGTCACGGTCGCGCTCAGCCTGTCTACCTGCAGCACACTCGATATGGACCAGTTCATGCGCAAGAGGATCGAGGCGATCCGCGGGCAGATCCTGAGCAAGCTGAAGCTCACCAGCCCCCCAGAAGACTACCCTGAGCCCGAGGAAGTCCCCCCGGAGGTGATTTCCATCTACAACAGCACCAGGGACTTGCTCCAGGAGAAGGCGAGCCGGAGGGCGGCCGCCTGCGAGCGCGAGCGGAGCGACGAGGAGTACTACGCCAAGGAGGTTTACAAGATAGACATGCCGCCCTTCTTCCCCTCCGAAAGTAAGTACTGATTTTCGCTTCCATCCCCCGAGGTTCAGCGCTGCCTGGGAGCTCGCAAAACCGCAGCAGCCCCGGGGATCGCCCTTCCCTCCCCCGGTTGCCCAGCGCTCTCTCCCCGTCCTCCGCCCCATCCACCTCCTTTCCACTTGTGTGCTTGAGCCCGTCAGCCTTCGAAACGTTAACTTTCTGCTTTATTTTCTCCATCTCTCCCTTCCCCCAACGCCTCAGTCCTTTCTAAGGCGTTTTGCTCTTTTTCTCTTCCCTGAAATTCTTTACTCGGCCACCAGCTTGGAGTCAGCCCTCCTCTGTCAAACTAAGGCGCTCCCTGGGGCAGAGTTAAACCGGGAAATCTTGGTAGGTTTGTTTTCTTTGCTCCGATTGACGTGGAGCGCGCCGAACTGGTGCATGAAGGGTTAAAAAAAAAAAGAGGCTCAAAACTAGCCTCTCCGGAAGGCGCCCCCTTTCCGTGCTGACCTATCAGCTGGTTCCCCAAGCCTTCCCCATTGTCTCTAACTCCCCTAAAAAAATGTCAGCATCCAGGAAACAAAACCCGGTGTGGAGACCCCTCGAGAAACCTCCCTGGAAACCCTCAATCCGTGATGCATCTATTGCCATCCCTAGGCGTGTAATTACCCAGTGGCAAAATCTTGTAACCACGTCCCCTTTTGACTTCACCTGGAGTGACAGAAAGGACAACTTCGTTTCTGACTGTGTTTAAAAAGGTTTCAGTTTACGTTATTTTTCAGAATTCACCCCAAACCTGCCTTCTTAAAAATCTCCGGTGTAGCAGATCATTTTTCATTTTTCTCAGGGGCTTATTGTTGATCTTTTTCAACCTTGAGCACTGTGCTCTTGCCTTTTCATAGGCTTTCTGTAGTTACTTCGGTGCATTCCTAAAACTCAGAGTAGAAGACAGCCGGATTTTTTTTTTTTTTTTTTTAAACTGGCTTCTACTGTGTTGCCTGCCCAAGAGTGAGTGCCGTGGCGTCATGCTGGCTTGAGCTCAGGAGTTCAAGATCAGTCTGAGCAAGAGCAAGACCCCATCTCTTTTTTTTTTTTTTTTTTAAACTGGCTTCTGGCTTCTCTGAGAACAGTGTCCTCAAAACCAGCTGGCATACAGTAGCAATGGGAGTGAAATGATTTATTGTGGAGCTCTTTTGGGGGAAGGGAAGAAGAGAGTTAGCATAGAATTATTTCAGAGTTCTTAAAACAAAAAAAAAAAAGAGAGAGAGAGAAGCAGTAACCAGTGATACCTGAGAGGGTTAAATACCAGGAAGAAGAAAAAGAAAAGGAAAAAAAAAAAAATCACTTGTACATTTGTGTATTCCAAATCCCAAGTTGTAAACTTTTCATTGGTTGCTCATTCCTCTCCTCCCCTTTCCATGCCCTATATACTTGCTGGCTGCCTTTGCAAAGTCTCTGTGTCTTGCCTAAATAGATAATACAGCCATCTTGGTAATTTTACCCTTGCAGGGTGGTGCTTTTCTTTTTTAATATTTATTTTTAGTTGGACAAGTCCTAGCCCTGTGACTTGCCATGTCTTGTACTTGATGGTCTCGAAATGTCAGCCCATGCATCTAACCCCAGTCTTTCTGGTTGACCTTTATTTCGCTGCAGGTTCTGCTCTTCTTGTTCAATAGCAGAACAGATGCAGGGAATTCTGGCAAGCAGGATGATTTTATTATTGTAATTATGGCACTATCCACAGCAGTGGTGATAAATATACTCCACCCTGGTTATCCCCCTGGGGAAGTAAAGCTTTCTCTCTGGGGTGGAGCCAAGGAGATATTAGGAGAGCAAGTTCATTGTAATTAGTCCAAAACCATTGAGTCGGAACAGGGAGTTGAGTCAGTTTGCTTTCTCTAGCACGTGCATCAGTTCTACTGGTATTTGGGCAGATAGGCAAGTATGTTATGTAGAACCTGAAATAACTCATCCTTCAATGTTTACATGCAGAAGCTCTAATAAACCGCCGGTACTTTTATAACACAGAGAGGAGATCTGATCTTATTATTGTATAGGTATGGAGAGAGCAAGTAACCCAAGAGGGCGTTAATTTTTGTTCTCTCAAGCACACTTTGGTCTGAAGAGCTGAGATGGTCCAACCCAGGATCACGGGGTCATCAACAAATTAGAAAAATTCCTAGATTATTAGGAGGGTTTCGGAACATGGCATTTAAGATCATTGTGTGCATTCTCTTCTCCCTTTCACCCCTAGCTGCCAAATAAATTAAAATTTCTGGTAAGTCCAGGATAAAATATATACTACCAGTTTTCATACAGAAAATACAGGCTTTAAGTTTAGGAGCAGAAAGCCATATTAATAGCAGATTCGATACTACTGTGCAAGGACTGTGGATAATTTTATAGAAAGTAGGTTAACTGATTTTCCAGCACTTTCTAGTTATACTGGAATATAGCGAATCCTTCCAAAAAAAAGGAAGAAAAGAAAAAACCCATATTTTTAAAAAGCAAATTGAAAGTACAGCATTGGCTTATATACCGACTTTCCCTCTTTAGGACTTTTCTGCTTCACTTTTAACTCGGCTGTCACTGAGGGAGTGTGCCTGTCATTTCTTGCAGTGAATCCGGCAAGGGTCATAAGCCCCAGAGATGAAGGCATGGGAAAGATCACTGGTTCATTTTTTACCACCGACTTATTAGTGTTCGGGGAGTGACTTCAGCTCAAGTATTACAAATATGCTCTAATTATACTCAATGAGCTATATATCATTACAGATTGCTGATAGCCCTTTATGGGACATTTTATAAAGTTCAGACTAAATATTTTTAGCAATGCGGAGATTTAAAAGTAAAAATATAAGAGATATTGTATATGCCCTCAGGCATATTTTGTCTTAAATATTATCCTTGGCCAAGTGTACTATATAAATACTGTAAATATGAATAGAACTGGCCAGGTGCCAATCTCCTAGGATGAATTTTAGTCAAGAATGTATTTATGGGATATAAATAATACTGTGTCAACATTTAAAGAAGGGGTCCGATTAGTTTTGAATTTATTCATATTGATCTTTTCACATGCTGTTAGTTTAAGGCTCAAAGTGGAGTTATGCTAAGGTTTACCGATAGTTTGCCCACTGGGAATTAGTGGCCTTCTAGTAGTTTGACAGTCCACATGATGTTCAAGGCATATCTATTCAAAAGACACTGCAGGAGATTTTAGAAATTTAGAAAGAGTGATTTCATTCAATACGGAAAGAATCCAAATAATTGACTTGCAAAATCTGTAGTGGCTTGGACAATCAAAAATTGAAAGAGACAAAAAGTTTCATTTTCTTTCTTTCCTCTCCCTTTTTCATTGTAACAATCAGCACATGTTGTGGTTCTAACCCTGGTGATTTTGTACACCCTTCTTTTCCCTCCACTCCCACTGGAACTTTTGGCAAAGTCTGGAGACATTTTTGGTTGACTGGAGGTAGGGGGGTGCTATTGGCATTTAGTGGGCAGAAGCCAGGGATGTTTCTAACTATTCTATAATGCACAGGACAAACCCCCCCTTCCCCCATCAAGGAATCACCCAGACGAAAATGTCAGTAATGCCCATGTTGAAAAGCCCTGATAGCCCTGGTATTTATTTTGGGTAACTGAATTCTGTTAGTAATATTATTTCAAAAGTAATAATAAAAATAAAAGATCTTTATGATCCAAGGATATTAAAATGAGAGCATTGAATAGGAGGATAATTAGAAGGTTACCTTAATTAAATGGAGTATGGATTAAACCATTTTGTATGGTATATTCTTTATTATTGCCATCTTAAATCACCTAAATTAGAGACATCAAAGCTTCCCATGTATTTAGTCTGAGTAATGGTATTGACCCATCCATTAGTAACTTCAGTCAGCAGCAGTGTGTTGTTAGAACAGAGAAAAAAGAAGTGAGGAATTATCTTGGGTTTTCCTTGCAGTGAAAATAAGTAGTTTGTGTTAATAAAGAGTGGAATCTCCAAGCTAGGCAACAGAAGAAAGCAAATAATCATGTTGGTTTATTCTACCATATTGAATTAGATAAAACTAAAATATACAGACTGAAAAATCACAATGAGATTTCTTTTGTAATTGTTTCACATGAATGTGAAATATTTAATACCAAGCAATCTCCTTTTCTATTTCCTCTGTAATTTTCCAAGTCAAATTGTGGAATGTAGAATGAATACCAATGACACTATGGTTTGGGGAAATGTGACTTAGCTTTCAACTCATGAATTATGTCTTTCTATAAACCAAATTGCTGGTCTATTGACCAGTTGCCCAGTGGAGGAAAATATTAGCAATTGCTGGAACATAGAAGTATTTTTGCTTTATTTCATTTTTTAAGATTCTCTGTGTGTTTGTTTGTATGTGGGTGTATCAGAGAGACAGAGAGAGAAAGAGAGAGATTGATCAAAGACAGACTTGAACTCCTTGACTTCCAGAATGATTTGAGTTATTAATACACAACAGACCAAACTTTAATTCCCTCCTTTTTATTGCATCATTGCTTGTTCTAATTCTAGTGCCTAATTGTGGTTACATTTAAGTTGGGCCACATGCTCTTCCTTCAGGATTTCCTTTTTTTTGTTGTTGTTTTTTTTACTTTTCATAGACTAGAGAAACTTCTCAAAGAAATACACTATTTATAACTGAAGCAGTTCAGTAGTCTTTGTTGCCAACTGAGGCCAGCCTGCCTTATGCCTCTCTTGAGGAGACCTGTCCTCACCACCCAACAGAGGCTGGGCTTTGCAAATCTTGAGGGGCAGTTGGGGACCGCTTGACCTCACAGAAGGAAGCGCGCGGGGAGCCCTCCATGTCTCTACAGCGACCCCTGTGGTCTATTCAAGGAGCTGCATTTTTTTGAATCAAGACGTCTCCCTGGTGAAAAGATGCTGATGTAACCTAGTCGCAGCATCTTTCATATAAAGATATGAAAGAATGACAGATCATTTTTCCTAGAGGAAACTGAGATGTAAAAAAAGAGCTAATGACTCAGTGTTAAACCCACATCAAATCTGGGTTAGAACCAAGGAGGTCACTGACTCCTAGGCCTTCGCCCAGAAATTACAACACAATTCAGGCTGCTTTTTTAGAAGGTTCGGGAAAATAGAGTGGAGGAGCCTGGCCCAGGGAGAAGTGTGCAGGCCCACCGCTACTTCTATCCCCCGCCGTGTATGTTCAGGAGCAAGGTGAGCAGAAAGCAAGAGATTGCACGGAAGAGCTCCGCAAATCGCCCTTCCAGCCAGCCTGATGTAGCATTTCCGGTCCTGCCAGGATCCTGGAGAGAGGATTTGGATTTGCCAGATGTGCTTGCTCTACTTGAGCGGCTCTTCTGCTCAAGGGTGTATTCCACTTTGCAGATTCTGAACAGCTTGATGAAATGCGGCTCTGGCCGAGATAAACAAATGTTTCCATTGTCGTTTTGAAAGCATATGGTGTGCTTTCATTTTTTGTTTTTTGGATTTTTTTTTTTTAATATCCTTTAAAACAAAGATAGTTTTTAACTCAGGGATTCAATGTTGTCCAGGTATTTTATTTTAAATTTAATAACATGTTAGGGATTCTTGGATGGGTTTGTTTAGACTGGAAAGTTTGCTTCCATCATCTGTTTCGAAGAAATTTGCATCATGCTATGAACCATGAGCTGCTTTCGGTGGTTGTTTGTTTTGTTTCTTTTCTAACCTCAGATATCCAGAAGTGGGTGTTTCGCTGCACTGCGCTTTCACCACCACCTTGCTTCCTGGATTGGTTCGGTGGCCTTGACTCTGAAGAAAACTGCCCCTTGACCTCTTCCCTGCAATCTCTGAATTACCTTCTTGTCCTTCACTGTGATGCACTTTCTGCATATACGGTGGTTGAAGGCTCACACATCATGTCCCCATTCAATACTCTGCTGAGTGTGTGGGAGACAGGAGCCCCCTCCCTTAACCAGACCTCAGTTTCTTCACTTGCAAAGATGAAGATTGTAACACTTGCTTCCTAGGGCCATAAAGGGTTGACGATCACATGGAGGAAGAAACACCTCATGCAACTGCTTCTGGCCCTCAGTAGGCCTTCTTTGGATGGCAGCTGTTAACTCACTGAGTCTCAAACACCATTGACTTTAAGATGCATCATTATTTTATGTGCCACTAAGACAGAAATCGCACTGCCAAGTAACTCCAATGTGCCATTGATTATAACAGAGTCTGGATTTTAGAGATACGAAAATGCAATTAAAAGTGATGCCCTGTGAACCATGTTCTCTAGCCTGGGATGTCTTGGGGCCTCCATCTCATTCTTTACTCTGTAGTTCCACTCAATGGATCTGGTTCCCTTGCACACTCAGATTGTTCCTTAGGTGGCCTTTGCCACTTCAGGGCAGGGCTAGTCATTGGCCATGTTTGTATCTGGTCCTCCTATGAAAAGGCCCTGAGAGTTTAGGCTTCTTTGGGTCACGCTTTTCAGGGTCTGGCTCCTCCTTCTTGCTCAGAGCCTCCTATCATGAAGTCCCTGCACTCCGCTCACACTCTGGTAACATCACCCTCTTTGCCTTTACCCAGCTAAGCAATTTATTTTCATGCCTCTGGGCCTTTGTTTATGCCTTTTCCTCCACTTGGTGTTCTATCTTTTGACACCTTTAAAAATCTTTCTAGGCTTAGTCAAATACCACCTCCTTAAGAAATCTTTCTCGATTTTCCTAGTCTCATTTAATCTGCACTCTCACGATACTGATGTTTGTCTCTATCTCTGCTTATTCTCTTTTTCTGGTGGTAGTAACGTCTAGCTCTATTCCGGGCTGTCTTCTTCATTGGTTTGTAAACTTCCTCAGCAGAGAAATCGAATCTAACTTATTTATAGTCTTACAGGACCGAACATATTGTATTTGCCCAATAAATGTTTGACAGATGAATGAGCATTCTCTTTAGAGAGTAAGATCGAACCACTGGAAGGAAGATCTGTGAGTTCAAGGAGGTGTAGAGATGTGGAGAGAAGAAATCTCTTCACCTTCATCATTAGGGAAAATGTACCTGACGGCTCATGTCACTATGCTAAGACAGCACGGGGCCTGTCATAGCCATACATTTCCTGTTTCCAGTTTTTCTGATAATAATGAAAATGCTGATGATAATGATGATGATGAAAGCTAAGCTTTATTGAGTACTTAGTATATGCCAAGCATAGTTTTAAATATTTTACATATATGTACTCTTTAATCCTCACAAGCAACCCTGTGAAGTCAGTACTAATATTTTCCCTTTGACATCTGAGGACATGGATAGAGCTATTTCTATCAGTGATGTCTTATTTTTTTTTTTTTTTTTGAGACAGAGTCTTGCTTTTGTTGCCCGGGCTAGAGTGAGTGCCGTGGCATCAGCCTGGCTCACAGCAACCTCAAACTCCTGGGCTCAAGCAATCCTTCTGCCTCAGCCTCCCAAGTAGCTGGGACTACAGGCATGTGCCACCATGCCCGGCTAATTTTTTCTATATATTTTTAGTTATCTGATTAATTTCTTTCTATTTTTAGTAGAGACGGAGTCTCGCTCTTGCTCAGGCTGGTTTCGAACTCCTGAGCTCAAACAATCCTCCCGCCTCGGCCTCCCAGAGTGCTAGGATTACAGGCGTGAGCCACCCGCCCGGCCAGTGATGTCTTATTGAAATAAGGCTTTCAGTCACCACCAATAATAGAGCCCTAGTACCGAGCCCAGGAAATATAGAACGTGACTTTTCTTGCCCTCTTGAAAAATGATGTAGTACATCCACGAGAGAAAGGTGACCCTCCTCTGCTACCAAAAATTACATTTACAAACTGAATTCTTTTCGTAGAAAAGGAAATATAACTCTCGAGTCTCGCACACAGCCTTGGGTCTTTTTTCTTGCCTTTAACACATTTGGCTTTTCTCTCTGCACTTGGTTGATACAAAAATTGTGATTTCTCAAGTCCCTAGCTTTGGTTTTTAACTGCAACCATTTTCTTCACAAAAGTTGGGATGAATTTGATTGATAGGGCAGTCTTCTTGTCTCTTTCAGAGAATTAATTTATTTGGGAAGGCAAGAGGGTGTTGTACAATGAGCATGGACTTTGGAGCCAAACCAACCCAATAAGTAAAGGAAGGAGAATAAATAAAAGGAAATTCCACCAAAGGAATCTCAGAGGCTGAAAGGGAAGCAGTAGCATCAAAGACAAGAAGTCCTACTCCAGGCCTGTGGCAATTGTTAAAAAGTGGTCCTGTTTTGGTTAGCAACTTGGCTTTCTAAATGGAAGTTATTAAAACTGCCTCATTGACATTTGAGTTGCTTCCTGCTGAATTCAGATCTTGGCTCTGCCATTATTGGCTTTTTGTGGCTGGGTTTGAAACCTGGCCTTCATTTCTTTATTGGTAAAGATGAGGAAGTTAACACCTGCTTCCTTGGGTGTTGTAAAGGAATGATGTGTGTGAAGCACTTAATGTGGCTATTTTTGGCAATTAGTAGGCCTTCTTTGCACAGCAGCTATTATTCATTGAATCTCAGACACTATTGACTTTAAAATGTACTGTTATTTTATGTGCCACTAAGAAAGAGATATCACTGCCAATTAACTCTCATGTGCCATTGATTATAAGAGAGGACCTGGATTTTAGAGATACTAAAATGTGAAAAATATGTGGAATCAGTGAAATCACATAAATATGTGTGGAATGAAAGAATAGCAGTGTGTGTGTACATGGTTCAGAGGCTGTACTGGAAACACATGGAAAATGAAGTGGAGGCATGACATGTACCCTCAGAAACCTTTTCTGTTTCGTAAATATCAGGAGCCTCCACCTGGTGCTCTCTGCCTGGGGAACAGGAAGCAGGAGGTCCACATGATATACTCCTCCCAGCCAGAGAGTCTTGAAAATAAAAAATTTCCAGTTTTGATTTTTCTTTTTTTTTTTTTGACAACTAAGATGTTACTAGCTGTTTCAAAGGGTATGTAAATTTGTAGGAAAAAAAATGTTTAAATGATTTTCATTGATCTCTCCAAATATGCATATGAGTCCGTAGCACCTGCCTCTTTACTTCCCAGGTCGCAAAGTCAGAAATCAAACAAAGGACCGAGGGGGTGTTTTTCGTAAAAAGCTAACATGCAGAGCGGTCTTCTGCGCAATGTGCTTTTGGGCCGGGTTGCCACCTCTCCTTACAGATGCCCTGTCCCTTGTCACCTACCCCAGTGATAGACTGAGAAAGAAGCCATTGACATTGGGAGTCAATGCTAAGGTAGGTCAGGCAGCTGTGGTTGGACTCAGGTGGAGCACAGTTCATTGCCATAACCACATACTGGCCACAGCAGCCTCTTAGCTGTCAGGGGGATCATTTAAAAAAAGGATTCAGTGATGGAACCACCTTAGGGAGCAGAAGTCCCAGTGGAGAAGGTGGATGAGATGAAGAGGAGGGACTGATCAGGAGTCACCGCAAAGTGAGGAGTAGAAATGAAAACAGAGAGGAGAAGCCACACTAAGGCCTTGGGTCATGCTTAACAGTGTAAGATGTTCTCTCAGTGAATTGGCATCCTGGCTTTCCTGGGGCAACCCAGTGACATCACTGGTGTGAGAAAACACAGCTTTCCAAGAGGAATTGGGTTTACCGGATTTAGTGTCTGTTAGAAGCAGGGCAAGCCTCGTGGAGCTGAGAAAGGAATCCTCGGTGGACCAGGACCACCCCTTCATTCTCTCAAATGAATACGTGGGTTTGTTGCTGTTGATAAGTCAGAAATGTTTGCCTTAGATGTTCCTGTAACCACAATGACTTGAAGAACTTCAGACAAATGGAAAATGATTTCTGGATGTTGTGAAGCCCAAGACTTCTGGAAATAGTTTGACTGCATTTCCATCCCTTTCCACACGCAACTGTTTTCTCTCTCACACTAGCATGTTCCACACATCTGTGCACACAGGGAGGGTATCCCTGTTCCCTCAGGCCTTCTTAGCTACCTACATGTTGGTAATTATGAAGCAGGTTATTCCTGAAGAAGAGACACTGTGTTTCTGGAAGAAAAGTCATGGGGTAGCGATTTAAGAAGACTGTTCTTTTGGAGTTGTTGTTTGTTTCAGGAAATACTGTAGCATCTTTTTGGTCTCATGAAAGAAAAAGGAAAATGTGACTTAGACCTTGGCCCTGTTCATTTGGCTTTTCCTATCTAGCCCACACTGCACTGACAAATAGCACATCTGTCTTGACAAGCTAGTTTGCAAATAACTCTTCATTCACAACTTTAGGCCGTTGTCAGAATCCTTATTTGTTACTTCATCTTGTGAACAAGAATGCAGTTTGGTTTTGAGACACACACTGAAATGACCACAAGTCCACTGGTCTTTGCAGATCTCTCTATCTGAAAAAGATTACTGTGTACTTTTTAGTGGACTTTCAGAGCACTAAAATATTTATTGTTGCCAAAACATAAATGGGAATTTTCTGGGAAATACAATTTAATTTTTAAGTTTTGGATTCATTTCAGTGTTGGTGATTTCAATGCTTCTTAGACCAAATTTATCAGGAATTGTTCTGTCTACACCAGAAGTAGCAGTAACTTTGCTTTTCCCTCCATTGGGGGGGTTTCTTTTTTATATAGTCATTATTTCCCCATCTGCTGGCTTAATCTCATTCTCACTTTTGCCTTACATCTTAATGGCAATATGACTGAAGTTGTTTCTACTTGCTTTATAATGAAGTCTTGTAATTTAACTCAGAAAGTCCAAAAAAGGTGTGGATGACTTATTCTGATTCTACTTTACAAGGAGAAAAAAATAATCACAGACCAGGAACATTTCTTTTTTTTTTTTGATACAGAGTCTCACTCTTTTGCCTGGGCTAGAGTGAGTGCCGTGGTGTCAGCCTAGCTCACAGCAACCTCAAACTCCTGGGCGCAAGCAATCCTCCTGCCTCAGCCTCCTGAGTAGCTGGGACTACAGGCATGCGCCACCATGCCCAGCTAATTTTTTCTATATATTTTTAGTTGTCTGATTAATTTCTTTCTATTTTTAGTAGAGACGGGGTCTCGCTCTTGCTCAGGCTGGTTTCGAACTCCTGAGCTCAAACAATCTGCCCGCCTCAGCCTCCCAGAGTGCTAGGATTACAGGCGTGAGCCACCGCGCCCGGCCCAGGAACATTTCTTTGCAGCGGATGGGTGATTTGGTCAAGGGACTGTCCCCTTGCAGGTTGGTCAGGGCTTTCTGTGGGCAAATGTTTGTACATCCAAGCTCGTCCCTTGACATTTTGGGTTCTGCAGGGTAAGGAGGGAGAGATAGAGGAAGAAGTGCTCCAAACCTCCTGGTGCTTACCTGAAAGCAGCCGGGCAGAACCTAAGCTGAATTATAGCTATCACCCCAGGCTCTGAAACAGAAGGTCCCACCTTTAGAGACGTCTGTTAAACTCCACTACGTTGGTTGGGTTGCTGTTCTCTCTCTCCACCCTGTTTTATATCTGAGACATCTTTCAGGCATTTTTTAAAAATCAGATTGATTTGAATAGTAATTTAGTCACTCACTAGTACCTCTTCATAGTATTAAGCCTTAGGTTGTTAAATGTATTAACTAAAGTCTGTGGTCGGATCTATGAAGGAACTCCTGAACTGCCACTGTTCCACCTACTAAACACGTGCTTTTCTTCTCCATAGAATGAGGTGACTGGTGCTAATTTGTTTTGGAGAGAGAGAGATTTCAGAAGAATTCCACTGTCAGGAAATATCACCATCAGTGATGAAACTATGTGTGTAGAGTCATGTCTCATTTCATTAACTCTTTGTCACAAGCACTCGGATTCTAGAAACAGGGTCTTGATCCAAGCTGACCCCAAATCATTATACATTTGGATCAGTTTGCCCTTTCTCAGTAACATTTGCTGGGAATTCTCTAAGAAGAGTAGAAACTCATTGTAGTTTAGTGTTGGGAGGAGTGATAGTACCCACTTATAGAATTGCTGTATCAGAGTAGAGATGCGTTGTATGTTTATGTGGTGGGATTGGGGCAGGAGTTTATTTGATATGGAGTTTAGTTGAAACTAAATACTTTTATAGTTAACTTTGTTTCTAATGACATCTAATTCTGCTTAAGATATCACTGCAACAAGAATGGCTTTATCTCTATCATACAGACACTTTCACACTACACAAAACAACTGCTTACTCAGAACAAATCACCTTTATGAGGGGATAATTTTTCCTTGATCCACTTAGTTGGATGGTTTTGAGGTCAAAGGAGCTTTTGGAAAGGGCCTTTCTAACCTGAAAGTCATAAAGACCTGCACCAGTGGTTTTCAGATTTTACCATGCAGAAGAATTACCTGTAGTACTTTTATAAAGGTAGATTCCCAAGCTTTTGTTCCCACCTCCATCTAGATAATTATTCAGTAGTTTTAAGGTGGGCTTCAGAAGCCTACATCTTAAGAAGGCCAGGTGATTCTCACACGGGTAGTTCAGAAACATACTCTGGAAACACTGTATTTTTATTTTGTTTTATTTTGTTCTGTTGCTTTATTTCTTAGCTGTGTCATGACAGGCAAAAATGAACCCCGACGCTTTTATAGTTAACTTCATAGTCATTTATTTTGTAAATTACCCATGTAAAATTTAATTCTAGCACTGATTTCTATCTTACGACTTGTGTGACCTATAGTCTCCCATTATCAATTAGCGAGTCCCCAAGTTCTTCTAAAAAATATTATGTTTCCGAGACTATAAATGTCTCAGATTTTCATAATGGTTTATGTTTTACAAAGCGTTTTCACATATATCCAAAGCCTCATTGTTCTAAATAAAGTATATCCATATCACAGTGCCCCTTCAATCAAATAGATTATTGAAAATTGATTGTTTAAAACTAAGGACTGTTTTCTGTGGCCTGAATAACCACTGTTAGAAACCTTCTATCTCCATCCAATTCATGGTCTTAACTTCTAAGGCATTGCATCAGCACCAGAACTCCCACTCCTTTGGCCTTGCTTAAAAACAAAAAAGAAAGAAAAAGAAAGAAAGAAAAAAAAGGATTTTCATACTGCAACTTAAGAGCAGAGTGAAAGCAAACCAAAGGTGCATACTTGAGGGCTGCATGCTGGAAATGGCAAATGACAATAGTTACCTCACCTTGTTCTCACATGGACTTCCTGTGACCTGGGTGACCTTGGGTAATTTCAGAGATCTGAATTCTGTTTCATAGAATTGTCCCTCTTGTGCACCACGGCATATACTGGCCTGAAGAAGGTGCTGTTTCCCAGGAAAAGGACTTAAATCCCCCCAAGAAATGCATAGGGCCATAGTGTGAAGCAAAAGTATTGCTCACCAAGTGATTCGCTCTGCGTAGCCTGCCTTTCTCTGGTTGTGTTCTGTGAGATTTTTATGTGAGATAACTTTCAGCATCTCTTTTTAAAGGTCAGATAGGAATGAGCAAACTTTGTTTGACTTGCTAATCTTGTGACAAACAGTTTATATCCCGTGTAGCTTCCTGTCTTTGCTGACTGGCTATTTGAGGGAATTTCTTCCTGTAAGACTGTGGAGAAGGCTCTAAAAATAAACAACATGGTTGCTTATTGGTGGGAACATATGTGAGCAGATGTCAGCTGGAAATACCATATGGTGGCAACATGATAGCAACATGTACTTATGGAAGCCTGGGTGTTGGGTCTCTTCGTCTTCTGTGCCACCCTAGCCATTGAGAGCCTCATATTGCAATTAAAGAGCATTCTGACTAGGTGTAATCCACACATGTGTGAAAAGTCTGTGTCACTGGGATCTTGTTAGTGGGCTGAATGTTGGAGATAGTAAGTTCCAGGGTATAGGAAAAGGCCTTCATTATCCATTTTTAAAATTGAGTGACAGGCACAAATCTGGCAAAAAAAAATTGAGAGAGGAGTCCATAAGGCCTTTGTCTTTTGTCAAAAGTTTTCAAGTCAGGTCCGAATAGTGGCAGTGTTAATTCTAGAAGACACGTTCTATCTGTGTGACTAGAAAGTGCATGGATTCTAAATTTATGTAAGGAGCTAGGAAAGAACTATATTCTTGCCAGGCCTAGAAGGCAGTCAGGGTTTCTTTGATCACATAAGTTAGATAACTAATATGATTACATTCCTTGATCACCTTTTATTTGTTAGTCTCTTTTAAATATATCATCTCGTCTCAATTTTATAACAATTCTCAGGGTAAGCATTATATCTGCCTCATCTTATAGACACAGAGGCTTGGGCAAATTCAGGCGCTTGACTAAAGATTCACAGGAACCCAGTGACAGAATGGGAGTTTTAATCCACGTCTTCTCGTGCAAAAATCCTGTATTTATTGACCATACCACAGATAGGAAAGCCTTTCAACACTCAGCGGTATTTTCTCTTCAATTTGAAGTATTTTTTGGTGTATTTTCTTTTCTAACAATATTGGGTTGGTGTTACTTTAAAGAAAGCAAAGTTCAAAATTTCTGGATATAAGAACTGTTATGGAAGATATGTTTAATCCATTTCAAAGAGCTCCACCTTTTAAAACTATAGCTAAGTAGCCTCCAACCAATATACACTTGTATTTTTGACTCATTCGAGAAGGAGTTTTCATGTGCAGGTTAGAAATGATGACAGGTGGTTTTAAGAACACTGAAATCTAGGCCAGCCAAATGAAAAACAAAGTTTTATTCTTAATAGGTAGGCTGTCTTTTGTCAAAGGAGGGCATGGCCTTTCTTATTCATCTTGAATATAAATCAAGGTATTTATTTTACCATTTCAGTATATAAATTGTACATTGTTATTTTAACACTAGACCATGCTAAAGGGAAAACCGAATTCAGAAGTCTTGACTGCTGGCTAAGGGATTCCAGAAGATCTGGGACTAGAATCCAGAATCTTCCACTGGTCCTTGGTGTCTAATCCCCTGGCCCCAGCTAGCAGGAATCTTAGATTTCTGGGGGAATGATAAGAACATTCAGTGAGTCCCTCTTCTGCTTTGAATCTTTGTATAGTTCTGTGCCAGGCATCTCTTCAGTAAAATAGCTAATGACTGTGCTTTTTAAAACTCCTAGCTGTCTGCCCAGTTGTTACAACACCCTCTGGCTCAGTGGGCAGCTTGTGCACCAGACAGTCCCAGGTGCTCTGTGGGTACCTTGGTGAGTACACTTGTCTGCTTTATTCCTCGTTTGACATAGTTGTATCAAGTCCATCTTTAGTATTTGTGTCCTGTGGGGAACTTGTCAAAGGCAAAGTAGGATTCTAACATGCAGCCTTGTAGCTGAGCAAGCACAAAGGTGCCTGGAATTTTCTAGTTGGAGTTTATATGAGAAAAACTGATGAAGAGCTTTGAAGTAATACAATCACTTGATTGCAGTATGTGAAAGAATGATTGGGGGAATGAGATATGATTTCCAGGAGTCACAGAATGAGTTGAAACATTGATTTCCTGACCCTCGCAGAGGCTACTCTCTGGAGGGTTGACCAGTACGGCCTGAATGTCAAGGGGCTGTTCCTTTTTTTATGTCTTATTTGTGTCTGTGTTCTTATTCCTGACACATAGTAGTTGCTCAATTAATGTATTCTGTACTGAACTAAAGTGAAAGGAGATTTTCTCTCCTTTAAGGTTGTAGAATGTAGAGGGAGACTCTTGGCAGAGTTATGCTGATGCCATTGTTTGTGACCTTCGTATTGACATGTCCAGGTTGCATGAGGAAATGGATTGTCATGGGTTGGGCCCTCAGCTGAGCTTACCACTTGCTCAACCCACTTAGTCCTGACCCTCAGCCCAAGTGCAAGCTCCTCAGAGCCAGCACCACATGTTAGGCTTGAGGGGCACCGAAGCCAGAGGTCTCCACCCCTGTCTAATTTGGAACATTAATCAATTCAGCCAGCATTTATGAATGCCTGCTGTATGCTGGGCAATGAGTCCACAGAGAGAATAGAATCAAAGAGTGTCCTTGATCCTGACAACTCAAGGAATTCAGTGGCTAAAGTTGCCCTGAACCATGCTCAGGAAGAAAGGAAACAGACTTGTAATCCTGGCATGGGTTCACTACATATTTTTGAGGCTCTGAGAAGGTTTGGATTATGTTGATTCTAAATGTGGGTGGAGGTCCTGGACAGAGACAAAGGAAATTTTTTTATTATCCTAGTAGAAGCTGGATGTCCTATTCTGCGATTTACTGTGCCTGACATTGCTTCTTAAAAATCAGTATAGCTTATTTGCAGTAGGCTAAGCTGGGGTTTCCTCAAAAAGGACCGATTCCGTTGAGAGTAGACATTTATTTTAGTACAGAAAACCTCAAAGTGGCTGGTAGCTGCATTGTGAATAAAAAGAGTGAAAGGTTTAATCCATACTTTTAAAGCTTTTTTTTGTGAGACCTTATAGTTTTGTTTTGAAGCTCTCAATTTTAATTTGATTTCACTATCTAAACCAAGGAGTTCAATCTCTGATATTTTTTTCCCACTAGCTGACTGGCTATTTGGAAAGGAAAAGGGAAGGGAACCAGAGTAGGAAAACATTTATTAAATACTCCATATGTCCCTGGCACTTAAGACACATCATCCTAATTGTACCCAGGTTGGTCCATCAGGAGGGCCAAGATGACGATGTCCATTTTTCAGGAAGTTGTGGTTTGGAGAGGTAAATACCTCGTCCTTGATCCCAGAGCTAGCCAGGGGCAGAACAAAATTCTGAATTCAGATCTGGCCTGGATGCTACCATACCACAGACCACAGAGACCCCCAATTTTTTTTTTTTTTTTGCTTTTCCCTTGGAATCCTCTCCCAGTAATTTTATAACTTTCTTACCTACTACTTTAATTTCCTTTTCATCTTTTCCTCCCATAGTAAGCAAATGGAGAGGCCTCCCCTGGTTCTTCCGGTGGTTTTTCTTTGCGGACACTCCTTCTCGCTCAGGGTTATTTTCGGTCACTTCATTGCTGCGAGCTTCTTCTCTCTTCCTTTGGTGAAAAAACACTGGAAACCCACCCCGCTCCTCAGCGAGCCTGGGAACATCAGGAGTGTCTCCGAGGGTGTGGAGGGGGAGGTAAGGCACGAGCTCCACGCAGATTCCCAGGCAGCAGGGGGGGCTCTTCCACCCCACCCCGCCGCCGACGGGCTGCGGGAGCCCCCTGCAGACCCCCGCAGACCTTCCACGCAAGACTGCCGAGCAGTGGGGCTCTGCATTTTTTTTTTTTTGTCTCTGTTCTTAGAAATAGTAATTGAGTAAAAATGTAAGTGAGCGTATGCCAGGGGGCAGACGTCCAGGGTCAGGGTGAATTTCTCCGTGCTGAGTGTGATCCTGAACACTCGTTAAGTGGAGTCGGCCGGTGCCAAGCAGCTCCAGGGCCATCCCTGTCACCTTGCGTGAACCGCCTCTCCAGTCCAAGGAGATGCTGGGAGCGGTTGCAGGGAGCGTGAGGCCTGTGGCGCCTCTTGCTCTTTCTCGCTCTCTAACCTGGGTGTTGTTGATAACGACGTGTTCCGACGCCGGCGGTTGGACTGGCAGCGCTGATGCTTCGTCAGCGTTCAATCGAATACCCCGGAGGATGGAACAGTCCATGCTCCTCACAGCCCATTGTTTTTCTCTTTTTAAATTCATCATCCCCAATAATATCGGTTAAGATGAGGTTAGTCTGCCTAAACGTTTTCCTAATGAGATAAAAGAAGCCCAAAGATGAGCAATGGAGCCAGCCTCTCTGCGATGGCATGGATTAACAGTCGTGAAGGTGAATTTAATTTTTTTTAAAAAGTATTTCCTGAGTAAGAGGCTTTTAAGTAGCTCGGTTAAGATTTAGAGATGGTGTTTCTCCAAGTGTGGTCTGCATCTGTGTCTCCCGAGGCGCCCCGCAGACTCCCTGCCCTCCCTGAGACCTGCCGAGTCAGAACCGCTGGGCTGGGTGGAGCCCGGGAGTCTGCACCCTTTTCACAGGCCCTGCAGGTGCTTCTGACCTCCCTGGAGTTTGCAGCGGCGCAAGGCAGCCGATGCTCTGATGATACAGGTCTGTTTACTCAGCCAGACCGCACGGAGGGGTTCGGATCCAGTGGGACCTCTGTTTGATCAGCTGGTCCTCCAAGCGCCGGTCCCTGAACCCACAGCCCCGATGCAGTTTATGCCCTGTGCTTTCCGTTCTCCCAAAAGCATGTAAATATTGAGGTAGACTTGTCCTTAATAGTAACACACATAGCCCCTGCTCGCTGTTCGCCTCAGAGGAGGACGATGAGTGTGCAAGGAAGTGAATTAATCATGCGGGGTGGGCGGCAGATGCCTAGTTTAGAAGGTACAGATGGGAGTGAATTCCTGCGCTCAAGGGCAACTGTGGAGTGGGAGAGGGGGTTTCGAAGCTGATGTTTAATGTGTAAGTAACATATATCATATAATGTGTAAGGTAGTGTATAATCCCCTGAGGTAGCGCTTGGTCAAAGCACTCCTGACCTCTCCATGGCCCGAATCCCATCCTGTGACATTCCACGGGGTAAGGACCTAGCCAACAAAGGAATGTAAACTCTACTATCTCAGCCAAACTCAGCTTCGGGTAACTGCAGGTTTCTCTTTCTAAATGGTGTTTTTCTCAAGAGGCATTAGAGCAGGTGAGAATCTGACCAAGCTATTAAAAAGCAAAGTTAATGATAGATTGCTTGGTATTTTCTTTGTTTAACCCTATGCCTCCTGGTTTTCTGATGTTATTTTTGAACCGCCCAATATTTTGAAGCTGACCATACAGTATGAATAGTCTGTAACACTGTAGTTGTTTTGGCCGTTGAACTATTGAGGGAACTACCTAGTTCTCCTACATGTTCTGCATCACTAAACAGCCCACGTGGCTATTGAAATGTGAGCATGACTAGATAGTGTTAATCTTACTTCCTACAAATCCTTCAGTTAAAAGATCTCCACATTAACTATAAATATAGGTATAATTTTAAAATAAAATTCAAATGCATGCAGAGATCCTGGGAAGACAAATGTAAAGAGAGGACATTCTTATAATATATTAGTTCATTCACCAGTATTTATGGCTTATCTGCTTGCATCAGGCACATTCTAGCCGCTCGTGCTACCATCAGTGAATCAAATAGCAAAAATCTTTGCCCTTGGGGCGCTTACATTCTGATGGTGTAAGATAGACAATTAATAATAAAGATTAAATAAGAATGGTAGAATTTGATAAATGCTAAGGAGGGAAAAGCAGAAATTGGTCAGGGGGATGAGGAGGGGAGGTGCAATTTTAAATAAACCGGGCATGGAAGAATTCATTTAGAAGGTGGCATTTAAGCAGAGACTTGAAGTAGGTCAGAGAGTAATCCGGGGCTGTTTGGGGAAGGGCATTCTGTTCTATTCTATTCTATTCTGGCAGAGGGAACAGCTAGTGCTGTTCCTGGCATGTTCAAGGATTGTCAAAAGTGTCCTAGGAGAGGAGATTAGAGAGATAATTAGGGATGGGTGATGTGGGGCTTTGTTGCCCATTGTAAGGTCTGTGGCTTTTCCTCTAAGTAAAATGGAGAGAAGGGTGGTTTTAGCCAAGGGGTCACTGTGGCTGTTGAGAATGGTACCTATGTAGCGTGGCTAAGGTAGGAGCAGGAAGTCCAGTCAGAAGGTCTTTGTGATGCATTGGAATGGCACTTTGCAACTGCATTTCCAGGTGACACTGCACTATAACAAGAATCTCAAACAGACTTGCCTTGCGCTGAGTTTTTTCTTAAGCAAAGAGTTTGGTAGGCAGGCTACAGTGGGTTTTATATGTAGAATATGTTTTTGTGTTTGATTGTTTTTAATTAATAGTCGTGAGTTATTGGCAACTCATCCCCTTCCTTTGTGAAAAGAAGGCAGCTCTGCACCCTTCTGTGTGTGAAAATAGCCCCTTGGGTCTCCCCCATGTTGTGCCGATGCATGTGGAATGGCGGCTGTTGGAGTTCATACTTTCTATAATGCCTAGTCATGGCCCTCTTCAACTTGGTGGCCAGGAACATATGGCACTAAACTCAGAGGTGACCATGCTTTGGCCTTAGGAGAATGACAAACTACCTTTGCCTGTGTGAAACAGACAGTCAGACTTGGAAGGATCTGTGGATCTGTCCAGCTGTGCCTTGTGCATGAAATAGGACTTTTGCCTAAACTTTGAAATGAGGTCATAAGAGAATTTTTAAAGCTATGTCTCTTATCATTCAAAAAGCATTTCAGTTGGACCAGAGTTTGCTTTCTAATCCTTCAGTTTTGAATAGCAAGGCTTTGCACTGGTATGTTGATTTTATACCTTTATCCATCTGTACAAGAAATATCAATTGTATCTACTGTGTGCTAGGTGGTAGATGTAGGAAGAAAGCAGAGATCCTGTCTCTGGGAGCCTGCAACTCACTCAGGAAATCAGGCAGACCAAACCAACCAAACGAAAACAAAAAGCCAACACCATGTGGTTGATTATAAGTAAGGCATCTAAGAGGCCAGAATAAGAGTTGCTTAACTTGGCCCAGAAAGTGAAGGAAGCTTCATTGAGAGAGATGGTATTTGCTGATTAAAAGATAAGCTTTGAGATTATAGTTTGGCAGTCATCAAGCAGCAATAGGAAGCTGTTTATGTTTTCTGGAAGGAGAAGATTTGCCCCTTTTCATGTTGGTTCTTCCATGAGCTTGCATGACTACCATCTTGACGAATTGCAAAACAGCAAGAAATGCTAGTGTGGCCTTTGAAAAAAATTGATGTGTTCTTATAAGAGAATTGCTTTGAAATACTGGGTCAGGAGAGTAGGGCAATATTGTTATATCAAGGTTTTGTTATATCAAGTATTTATAAGTCAAAGTTGATGCATTCAGAAGACATCGTGGAGCTGCTGTATATAAACATCCATGTAATGATGTGCTGTGGTATAAATGGGGCTTTGTGCAATATGGCATTGTTTTATAAATCCAGGGTCGCTATATGGAGCTTTTCTCTCAGTCTCAGTGGCGTACAACAAAGGTTTATCATTCATTCATATTAGGTGGCCTCGTGGGTTGGCTGTGGCTCTGCTCTGCGAGCTCTCCATTCCGGGACCTGGGCAATACTGACTTCACAGCAGAACCGGGAGACATAGCAGTCACCCTCGCCCACATTCCACTGGCCAAAGCAAGTCACATGGCCATGCCTCACCTCAGTAGGGCAGGAAGGGGACACACGGGAGAGGGCGTGTAGGGATGCATCCAGGGGACAGGGACAGCCAACATTTTGAACAAATGATATAGCACATCAGGAAACAGAGAAAGATTTCACCCATGTTAAAACCTTTCTGTTTTGTGGGTATGACATGCGTGGGTCCACACTGTTGCTGTATCGGTGGATCATGGAGGCTTTATCGTGAATATTTACTGAATACTTAGCAGGTTGATTCTATAAGACAGACATAAATGTTATGTCCCCCCATTCTTATCGGTGCCATACTCCTCTAATGGAGACAGGGTTATCTGGTATAAAAGGTACAGTTGGGAGAACCAGGTTTCTAAAGCAAGTCCTGATGTGTTAGATGAAGTTTATGTCTGTCAGGGAAACTTGGAAACTCGGGCTTACCTCCAAAACTTGTAGTGACATCCCTTAGCCGTAGCGTCCTAGATTGCCACCTGGTCCCTGCATGCCCAGCAGTGTCTGGTAGATGTTGTCCACAGTAAGAGTTCAGGCTAAGTTTCCATGAGAGTCTGTAGATGCTTAACTGTTTGCTAGAGGGAGCACGACTTTCCTGTTTCTTATCTCTCTTGTGTGAGTTCCATGCCAATGTAAACAATGTGTGCCTTGCAGTTCCCTAGATCTGCCTGACCTGAACCTTGGTCTCCTGACAGTGACCCAGCAGGTAGTCTGTTTAGAGTTGTGCTCCTACCTGATGTATCCTGTGAACAAACTGGAAAGGCACCCTGCCTGGCATGGGACATCTGCTGTGTTACTCTCAACACGGTGACAGCGATCCCCTCTGACCGCCCCTGAGTGTGCTAGGTAGCTTGGTGCTTGCAAGTTCATAAATAGTCATCTCTACGGCCTATTCTTAGTAGCAACAGATGCTGAGCTTTTCCAGCCTGCTCTCGGGGTCAGTGGTGGGAAAGAGAAGAAAAAAATGAAAGCATTGTTTTGCACATGGCTGGACATCTGTATTTCTGAATTGCCCTGTTGTGTGTATGATGCAACTGCTGGAGCTGTTTTGCTGAATGTGAACTTTGTCCACCGGCTGGAGTCTAAATTGGTTTTGGATCCTTCTGAAATCTAAATGGTCAGACCATATTTTTCTAATATTCAGTTGGATTGTGTCTTTGTTCCGAAGTGGAGCTGACTTCGTATGTGCTCACATCAGCAGCAGGGGTTGCTTCTCTGTTTTCCTGGTTCTCGTCGCTTGTTTTCTCAAG
This sequence comes from Propithecus coquereli, assembly GCF_000956105.1. Lineage (NCBI taxonomy): Eukaryota > Metazoa > Chordata > Mammalia > Primates > Indriidae > Propithecus > Propithecus coquereli. The sequence goes on from NW_012155729.1 coordinate 7,018,124, forward strand.
ACTGCTACTTATCTTGTCCGTTGTCCATCCTCAGGAGACCAGGAAGGTACTGCGGCCACTGTGACTGCAAAGATCATTAACTCTAGTGTCGTTGTTAGGAAGGGAACAGGTGAAACGCCAAGAACAGCTAACCTACTAGGCAAAGCTTAGCAGCTAACCCCATGGCAACAACGTGGGCTTCAGATATCAAACTGCTTAGGTCCTGTGTTGGGAGCTTTGACTGTTTAGGCTGTGGTTTCTGTTTGAGTGCTCTAGCACAGAGGTTCTCAACTTCACCATTCATCATAATCACCTGGGAGCATTTAACATATTACTTACATTACTTAGGCTGGGGCCCACCTCCAGAAATTCTGACTCAGTTGATCTGGAGTGGGACCTGGCATCTTTAGCTTTAGAAAGTTCCCCAAGAGATTCTAACATGCAGCCAGAGTTGAGAACCTCTGTTTGGGGTGCTTACATAGTTCTCAATAGAACTGTGTGGCTCTGTCTGGCTATCCGCGTCATACTTTGAGTGAATTTCTGCATAAAGAAAAGAGTCGGGTTGTTGATGGATGGGGAGGGTGGTTTCTGTCTTTAATAGTAATATGATTAATAATAATTCAGTAACCAACAGTTACTGAATAGTCATATTAGGCTCTGGGCTAATCCCCATATTAGCACTATACATAGGCACTATTATTATTCTCCATTTTATCAATATGGTTAGTGAGCTTTACAGACATCATGTGTGATTTCCCCATAGTCACACAGCTAATAAGTGACAGAGCCAGAACTTGAACTCAGTCTGTCTGACTCCAAAGCTCATCCTGTTAATCACTCCCTGAAGATTATACATTTAAATTTAAATAAGAAAAATGTGGATGAAGGAATGAGATGTCAAAAAAGGAGAATCCGCTGAGTGAGAACCATATGTAGCTACATACATTAGGGAATCATTCTTCTTTTCTGATAAATGAAAAAGATAGGTTTGGTTGTGTTTCTTTTTTCTCTCGAGTGCAGTATTTTTTCTCCTACAAACCTATGAAAGTTTAAGGCAGGCTGCAGAACCCACAGGCTTGAAGGCTGGTACTGGAATTAAGCAGTGGCCTCCGAGCTTAGCTCATGCATGTTCTCTGTGTTTCCCATTTGCAGAGTGGAAGTAGTTTCTTCTTATATGAATTTATACGGAGGATGAGTGCATACTTGTAGTTCTTCTCTTGCCCAGGCTGGATAATAATTAGAGTGTGCAATATAAACCTCTGGTGTTTTTTAATTGCATTCCATGAATAGAACAACTGGTTTTGTTGTTGTTGTTGTTTTGTGCAGGCTGGTAAATCTGAGTACTTCTTACTTAAACGACCACGTTAATTCTCTAATGCCCATTAAAAGATTAGAATAGTACCAGCATCTATCAATGGACAGGACCCTAGAAATTCCATAGCCAGTTCCTGGCAGCCCCTGTCAGTCCTCATACTCATGAAGGAATCTTGCCTATTGAGGCATCTAATAAGTATTTGTTAAATGAGGGAGTGAATGAATTTTGCAAATATGGGCCATAATAGAAATAGTGCCCTGCCTATTGCTAAGGGCTTCTTGGGAAATGAGAGCAGACTTAGTCAATTGGCGTGCTCCCAGTTTCTCCAGGGGACCCTGTGGTCTGCTAGCCAACTCCTAATTGCCTACCTGGAGGAGCTTTGTGTATACTAAGCATAGCAATATTAGTAGGCTTGTAAAAGAAATCATATCATCACCAGCCTCCATTTATATCTCTCAGCCTTGATGAAAGGATGCTGACGTTTTCTTCACGCTAAGTAGCATTTTGCGTATTATAAGTTAGAAAAAGTTCAGCATCCCCAGGGAACATAAAGAACGGGAGAGAAGCTGATTGCCAGCCCACGTGAAAGATGAGAAGCCCAACTTGGATGCATTCTTGTCCCCTGCTACAGGGACACCTGGATGAGACCCTGTTCCCTCTGTGAGTTCAAACTGCTGTCACTGGAGTTATAAAGGGACATTTAGGCCTGTGCTCTTGGGTCGGTAGCCAGACAGCACAAATATTTTTAGGGCTTTTCTTGTCTCAATCTGATTTCTGCTTAAAATTTTAACACATGTTGGTTTCCCTGAAATACTTTTAAACTATTCTCTGGGTAGTGTAGTAGAGGTTGGATTAGTACTACAGCCTTTAAACAGTTTTTTTTTTTCTTTTAAATCTTTTTTTTTTTTTTATTGCTAAATATCCAACAGGCTGAATGGAGGAAATTCAAGTCTAACCCTGGAGGGACCCCTGTTTAGTCATCTGTCTAGACAGACGAGTTCGTATAATGGGCCTTTCTGTTCCTTTTGCTTTGTATAGCAGACGGTGGTCCCTTCCTTTAAACTTTGTGAAGATGTCAACCTTTGGTTTTTTGATCCCAACCTGCTGTTGATAAACCAAGAAAGTGACTCACATGTGAGCCAACAATGACTTTTGAGTGTGACAATTAGTCTATGATGTAGTAGAAAGAAAATACAGGCTTTGCATAAAGGAGACCTGGGTAAAATGCTGACTGTGTAACGTTGGGAAAATCATTTACTTTTTCTGAACCTCATTTTTTTTTCTGAAAAATGGGAATTAGTTCAAAAAAAAAATCCTACTTCTTAATGATTCTTTACAGAAAGAATTATCTAAACACGAAAATGTTTTTCACATGGTGTAGGGGCTGAATAAATTGTCATTCGTTCATTTCAAGGTGATCCTTGAAGCTGTTAAATTTTTTGCTTTTCTTTTCTGAGAACCATAGAGAAATTTTTTGCTTTTCTTTTCTGAGAACCATAGAAAAACTAGAAATTCCAGCCCATGTTTTTAATGTCATGTTGGCATACATTGAGAACAGTGAGTGATTTTTTTTTCCAAAGTCTAGAAAAAATATAAAGTAATACCAGTTTCTGTGAGAGGAAAATAATACTGGAGATAGTTTTTTTAAAATATAAGGTATGTATAATAGTAGTCAAATTCATAGCATCAAAAAGAGGAATGGTGGTTGCCAGGGCTGGGGGAGGGGGAAATGGGAAGTTACTAATAAATGGGCATAAATTTCAGTTAAGCAAGATGGATAAACTCTAGAGATCTGTTGTACAACATTGTACCTATAGTCAACAATAATACATCATACACTTAAAAAATTTGTTAAGGGGCTAGGTCTCATGTTAAGTGTTCTTACCACAGTAAAATTTTTTAAAAAATGGTAAAAGAAGTAAACAAGACAATATGGCATTCTTTGTCTTATTAGGAGAGCCAGAAACTCCCTCAGAATTAGCCTAAAAGGACTATGTGTGTTAGTAACTATTTCTACAAAGGGGTGGTACATCGACCATCTTGATTCCTTGTCATTTCACTTTAGGCTCTGCCTGGATGCTTCCTGAAGACAATGACCTGGAAAATTGTGTTTTATTCCATTTAATTCAGTTAATATTCACTGAGCATACATTGCCTCGAGGGCTCGGTGCCTGAATTACGCAGGTGGATAAAAAAGGAGATAAGTAAGGGGTGGATTCGTCCTGGAAGGGTCGGCACCAGCTCCCCAGAGGGAGGGTACTCAGATCACGTGACTAGGTTTAAGTAGAGGTGATACTCTTTCTGGTTGCATAGCACTGGGCAAGTTCGCTCTTTAAGCCTCAGTTTCTTATCCCCTATCTAATGGGACGATCCAAGTGGGTACCTGACAGATGGTATGCTCCCCAGTAAGAGTAGCGTTGCCTTTGTTGTTGTTATTCTTACTGTTTTTATTGTTATTATTATACTATCCCTGCCCTCAAGTAGCTTATAGCCCATTTATGGAGACAGATTTGTCAACTACCCTACACAAAGCAGAAAAACAAAAAATCACCAAATGGCCTTTACAAGCGAAGTGCAATCAGAACACATAGGAAGGTGGCTGGCTAGTGAAACCAGGTTTTAGGAGAAGCGATTCCTAACATACACAGAACCATGTGTATCCTGAGCAGTGAATAGCCACAGGCTTAAACTGAAAAGGGGAAATAGAAAAACCAGCCTCTTCTTCAGCTGTTAGAGGACAGAAGCAAATGATATCTACGTTGATAGCAAAACTTTACACATTTTATAGTATAGTTCGTGACATTTTCATACATTGAAATTCCATTAGAACCTAGTGCTTTACGTGGCTCTGAATATGGTATGTGTGAGTCATGTCTCTTTCAATACAACTGCAATCAATAAAAAACCCCAGTAAAATGTGGTTAACCACAAGGACATCCCTCTCCACCAACTCCACCCCCAAATCGGCACTGTGATTCATTCAGTTTAGTGCTCCTCCCACCATGTACTTTACATTGGGAAATACTTATGCTTCGTTAGACAAAGAACAGAAGTCCTGCTCTTCTGCTGGTCACCTGCCCCTCTGCTGTTCAGCCTTGCCCTAGCCTGGATCCTGGGGAAGCCCAATCCTGTCTGCATCCTGGGGAGCTGTGGCTGGAGAGAAACTCTGCCCAGTTTCATGGGGAGGCAGGATAGATGCTTCCAAAGAATGCCATCCGAGGTCCCAGAAGGCCTTACTGGGTAAAAAAACTGTTCTTGTCTCTTACTAATGTAACTCTGGCCTCTTCCTGTATCTTCTTTAAAATGTGGAAGATCCTGAGATGAGGCCTCCCATTGGCCATGCCTCCTTAGTTTTAATTCATTATTTAGTAGTGTTTTGTTTTTTCTTTTTCGTACACAGAAGGGAGCTGAGGCCTCGGCAGGAGCTGTGAGAGCACACGGAGGGCGGGGGAAGGCAGAGGAGGAAAGAGAGGAAAGGAAGGTCATAGAAAGAGGTGTGGAGATGGCATGAAACCTTCGCCTGCCTCCTCTTTGAGTCTGTGGCCGTCACCCCGCTGAGCAGACCTTCCCAGGCCAGCTAAGTCGAGGAGGGTGCCTGCCAGCAGATTCTAAGTGTCCTCCCAGCAGTCCTGGAAACATGACCTTCTGCCACTCACAGGGAAATCTGGCCTCATTAGTACCTTAGTTGTGAAAACAGACCAAGAGAATGTGGTATCTTTTCTTTAACCTTATGAAAATGTTGTACCTAATGCTCAGACTCAGCTTTCCTGTTTTTTTTCTCAAAGTTGCCATTTAGAGAGAGGTTTTATTTGAAAGTTCTGAGGTTAAATATCTGGAAGGTAAGATGAAGCCAGTTAAAAATGGTATCTTTTTTCTGTTCTTATGCCCGAGAGAAATTCAGTGAGTCCTGACATCTGAATCAGGGAAGATCAAGTTTAAGTTCACTGGCTGTGATATAATCTCGGTTTACCATTTTTCTTTACATGCTTTCAGTTAATGGAGAAAGATGGGTCTAAAACTGTCCAGTTGCATTTAACTTCTTTTACTTAAGGAGCTAGTTACCCTTTGGTAAGTACCCGTGTGTTAGTTCCTTTCATCTATACTTGTTATTTGGCCAATAACAACAAGAACAGCATTAATAATAATACTTATGTAGTGCTTCATATACTCCAGGTACTCTTCTAAGCATTTTTAGAGATACTGAATCATTCGATCCTGGCAATGATATTATTATTTTCCCCATTTCACACATGAGGAAACCAAGGTGGAGAGAGCTTAAATAACTTGCCCAAGCTATTAAGTGGTAGAGCTGGGACACCCACCCACCAAAGGTGCCACTGTCATCATCGCTTTCATTAATTGGAAGTTCAAGTCAATTACCAATCACGTGACCCCCAAAGCAGTGCTATGGTATAATGGTTCAGGCACAAACTCCAGAATGAAAATGACCTCGGTCTGTATGCATTCCACTCTGGAAGTAGATTCCACGTGGCCTAAAACATGTAAATCGCTGTGCTATCATACCAAGTTAGACACCTACGTGGTACACACAGATGTCGTGTTCCTTAAGGTATGAAACTGGGGAGAGTATTCAGCGTGCTAAGTTCTTTTTAGATGGCTTTTTTTTTTTTTAAAGCTAACCCCTTTGATTAGCAAACAGTACAAATGTTTATAGAGTTGGAGGATTTTTAATATCTTTATTTGAATTGCACCAAGCGGCCAAATGTAGTTTGGCCCTAGGCTGCGGAGTATATGTGTCTGGGTGCCAAGACGCAACTGCACTCCGCCTGGGATGCCAAGCATTCCAGACCTGTTACCTTGTAAGTGTAATATTTACCAGATTTTTGCTTCATCTAGAGATGAAGAGCAGAGCTGAATAGAGTGGGGGCAGGCCAGGCTGCTGGGAAAGCAGCTCAGCGTTCGGAGGAATCCCTGAATGAGTAGGGAGCTGGGACGGTGAACAAAGATTTGCCAGGAACAGCTCTTTGGCTGACAACTTGGAATCCAGGAAAAAGTACTGGAGGCTGACATGTCGAGGTGCTTACCAGGGGCCAGGCACAGTGCTAAATGTTTTACTTTCCCCGTCCCGTTTTATCCTCACCATTCTGTGCGGTAGATGCTATTATCATCCCCACTTTATAGGTGGGGAAAGCACAGCTTAGAGAGTTCGGTGGATGGTCCAGTCTCAATTCTGTTCTGTTCCAGGGTCTCTCTTGATTGTTACTTTAGTAAAACTGTCATAGAGCAAGGAAGGACAGTACATCAATCAAAGCCCGAATGATCCAAGGCGCTTCCTATGCCTTCTGCTGCTTCTCACTTTCTCTAATCTTCCCAACTGCCCTACAAGTTAAATGTTGTTAACATTTTACAGATGAGGAAACTGGGGCCTAAGAGCTTAAGACACTTGCCGAGGGCCACACTTTTCCGTGGCAGAGCCAGGGGTAGAATCTGGGTCTGCTGCATCCTAAATCTCAAGTCTCTGTGTTAAAACATGATGTCTTCATAAGGTGCCAGTGACAAGATCACAAACAAAACCAAACCCTAACTCTGCAAAAGCTCAGCTCTCCGTGGTGTTCCTAAAGGAGAGGGGGACGGAGGCAGAGTTCCAGACAGTTCTGAACTTTGCACATCAATAAACAGAGCTAGTAAATGAGATAATGTGACTAGGAGTGTGTGGCTGTGTGTGTGTACACATGCACATAGTGGGGCCATCTCGGTCTGGAGCAGGGATGAATTATTTTCAAGTTGAAGAAATTAGCAGTTGCCAGAGAAGCACACTTGCCACGTCCCATGTTTTACGTTTGTCGTCACCTCATCTGATGAGTGAGGTTTGGCTCTGGTTGTTTCCTGCGCTTACCAGACGGGGGTCGCCAGTCGTACTCCCCCCAACTCATCTGGAAAAAAAGGTTTTTTTGAAGTGTTTGTGTGAAAATTAAACCATAGCGTTGGAAACAGCTCTCCCGCACCTTTTAAAGGCCCCTCTCTTCACCCCCCGCCCCACGGAGCTCAAGGCTGTGTTCTTGCCCCAAGTCCCCTCATCGTAAGAGCCCGTATTTAGCTACTGGTCCCTTGGCTTTGGGTGACTATGCTTTGGTTGAGTCTCAGTTTTCCACCTTTGGCTGAAGGTGGAAAATTATAAAAGCAAAGGTGTGAAGTGAAGCTCTTTGGTGAATGTTGTCAGTGGGCGAACAGTCGCCCCCAGCATTGAGCGTCTGTGCTCCGAGACACATGGTCACGCTCGAGCAGGGCCACTCGTTCCCCAAGGTGCCTGCTGACGTGAGACTGAGAAAGTGACTAGTGGGCAGCAGTTGGTCCTACTTCCCTGTTAAAGTGGGTAGTCAGGTTCTTTCTCTGTGGAAAGGCAGATTCTTCTCTGCTGGCTTCACAGTGGCACTGTGTCATGTTGGACATTTGGGGGCAGGAACTGAATCCACAGGATGATTTTTTAATCACTCGAAATCATAAAAGTGGAAGACAGGAGGAGTAACTTGCTTGTAATGAACTAAACAGTGTCTGGGCAAAGGAGTCAGGATTAGGAAACGAGGACCAAAGTCACCAACTCCTGTTCCCAACATGATGCTAAGGTCATCTTCAAATGCCACCTCTAGTTTCCTTCAGAGCTCTAATCTGTAACGGACGTGCCTTGCCAGGCACTGGTGCTGTGTGGAGGTGTGAGGTGCTGTTTCTCCTTTGGCTACTCATTGCAGTTGTTGAAAATAAATGTTTGTGGGCGTGGGGAGATTGTTATGGGACACGAGCCTACTATAAATTGTTTTTAGAGTCTTTTTGAAAATAATTGGGTTTTTGAATTAAACATTAGGTGATGAAGAAAGGTGTCAAGGGAGAATAAAAGGCAAAAAGAAAGGCAATTTCCAACCAGGAGGAAAGAAAATTTTGCCATAGAGTCTTAAACTTTTGGCTTCTGCCTGTTAGTTATTATAGGAAAACCCTAGGACTGGATTCATGCTGTAATCAGGGGTTTCATTAGAAGTCTGTGAGCACGAATGGACTCACATTTAGACAGAATCTGAAGTCTCTGTTTTGTCAATGCATAATCCTATGGGATTTACAAGTGACCTTTAGTGTCCACAGGCCTTCAGTGTCACACAGGCCCCTGTTGGCTTCCCAGGCAAGTATGAATTCGTACCAAGAAGTGGCAGTCCGCGTGTAAGCCCTTCATTCCTTCCGCCACAGTGTTTGGGAGTTTTTTACTGAAGAATTTGCACACAGCTACGTGTCAGAGAACTTGCAAGATTTGGTGATATATCCCATGAGTCAGGTTTCAAGGGGTTAGAAGTTGCGACAAAATCAACTGCAGGCTTCCGAAGAACTTTCCATGAAAGGCATTTTCGAGCAAGAAACGTTGGCTTTGGATTTCCCCGTCTAGAAAGGTAGAAAGTAAACACGTACTGACAAAAAAGTACCACATTCTAGATCCCAAAAATAATTGTGAAATGACACAAGAATGCTATCCCTCCTCCCTCTCCTTCCTTTCCACGTCACAGTTTGTCATTTATGATGGTCTTGTGGTTGTTGTAACAGTCCTGTAAAAATGAGATATAGAAAAACTTTATTTAAATAACGTAAAATAATAAACATGATATTCCCCCCCCCTTCCAGAGCAACTAGATTCATTGAAAAGAAAAAGAAAAAAGTAACTAAATAGCACAAATATTTTTAATGCATTGGGTATGTGTCTACTTTTTAATGACTCTATCTTGTCCCTCATTATTTTATGGGATTAGAAGTTACGGTGTTTTTCAGATAGATAAGCAAAGTAGCTATGTATATTGGAATAGAATTAGAATAATTTGGGAATATTATGGTGGAAATAAGCATTAGCAGGTATGTGGGATATTTGAAAGGCTTAGAAAAGCAAATACATCAAATGCTCTCTATACTATGATGTGTTATAAAGAAGATTATGCTTTAATATAATAAGGGTCCATCTGACCTTTTGAAATAAAGTACTAAAAATAGTCTATTATAAATTACTTCCATTCTGGGTCTATCACTTATTAACTGTGACCTTAGGTAAATAATTTTTTAATCCTCCTAAACCTTAGTCTCCTCATCTGTAAAATGGAAATGAAAATAGCATCTACCCTGTACACTTCTTGTGAGGCTTAAACAAGATAATCTGGGTAAGCCCCTTGCTGCTGTTATTATAATATTATTAGCCTCTCGCATATTGAAAGCCTCGCTTTGCAGGCTGTGGATTTAACATGCATTTGCTTCATCTCATTTGTCTTTAAGCTCGGGGGCTGTGGACAGTTCATTCACACCTTAGGGTCTGGCCAAAAAGGGACAGAAGGCAAAACTCAAATCCTCTAAGAATGGATGGTTTACATGAAACCTGGAGGATGACTTGCGGGGGAGGGGAGGAGAGGGAAGGTCAGTGAAGCCAGGACATATCTGACCACTGAGAACAAACTGGCTGCAGGTGCATCAGAGGCTGCCCACGGCAGCCCCGTTGCAGCCGCGTGTGGTCATCATTCATAGTGTGACGTCACAGCGATCTCACGCAGCCATCCTGAGCGTGACGTGGGTTATACGCATTGAAATCCGCAGGGGCCTTTCCCATGTTTGGGGTGGATGCGGTGAGTGGGAAGAACACCTGTTAGGAGTCAGGATCTGGGCTTGATTTTATTTTTTCCCCCACTTGCTAGTACTTTCTGGTTATTGGCTCCCAGCTGCAGTTTCCTTATCTGTAAAGTGGGAGATCTACCTCAAAAGGTGTTTTGGGAGTGGGGTAGAATTAGATAAGATAATGTAAGCAGATGCTTGTTATCTTTGAATGTGCTCTGGGCATGCGTGGACAGCGTGTTTGTGTTCAGTGACAGTTAGGAGTAAGTTTAATACAGCAATGCTACCTGGCGCTTATTTAGCATTTTGCATTAACAAAGCACTTTGACATGCGACGTCATATCTGAGCCTGACTGGAGCCCTGTGAAGTGATCACCAGTTCACAAGACACAGAGAGGTTAGGGGCCTTTCCCAGAGTTGCATGATCAGAGGCAAATGGGAACCTTTACTCAGAAGTGTCAGTCCTTTGTGTAAACCCTTTATCCCTTTAACCATGAGGGTTTTAACGTGACCACATGGCAAGACTAAGATGAAAGTCTCCTCATTTGGCTACACCAGACAGCTCTGGGTCAGGAGCCGGAGAATCACAAGGTGTGTCCTTGGCTTGGAGCAGGGCTGATAGAAAGAGTGGTAATGGAGACCTCGTAGTGTCACCTCAAAACCTAAATTAGACTTTTCATAAGCTCAGTCTCAGAATTCTGAATGTTGTCTGGCTCCTTCCCCATCCTTCCTCTTAGAGGAAAATTGAAGTTTCAAATTATTAGAATGAGACTTGTCTAATAAGCCTCAGTACAGTGTCGCAGGTCGTCACGGTGGTTGCATTTTAAAGGCCATCTAGTTCTGTCGTTTCTCTGTGAATCTTGTCATAAGACCTGGCTACTCCCAGGGATGTCCCTAGTTGCTTTTGTGAGTAGCTCTGTAAGAAGGCTCTTCATTGTACTGAGCTTGGCCTGCTCTGGGATTTTCCGTCCCTTGGTCCTTGAAGTACTGCAGAACAAACCTTTGTCAGGAGGGCAAGGGACATGGCATGGTGGAAAGAGTGCGGACTTGGGGTCAGAAAGATTTGGTTTGCAGTTTCCAGCCCCCCCCCTTTTTTTTTGAGACAGAGTCTCACTGTGTTGCCCGGGCTAGAGTGCCGTGGCATCATTCTAGCTCGCAGCAACCTCAAACTCCTGGGCTCATGCCATCCTCCTGCCTCAGCCTCCCGAGTAGCTGGGACTACAGGCATGCGCCACCATGCCCGGCTAATCCAGCCCCTTTTTTTTATGCTGTTGCACAAGTGACTCTACTACTGGAAACCTCAATCTCTTCATTCATACAATGGGAGTGGTGGGGGTTAGGAATTCTCTGGCATACCTAGCAGGCAATAGGATCGCATTTATATGAGATAACCAGATGTTACTAAGGTTAAAAAGGAGATTATGGACAAGAAAGCACTTTGTAAACTGTTTTTGAATGTGGATACTGCTCGTAGTAAAACTACTGGAAGTCTCCTTGTATACTTGGTTTATCAAGTAATCCAGTCGGTCAACAAATCTAGTGGCTCCAAGAGTGTTTTTCTAAGATATGGCCACTGAGTCAAGCTCATACCTGCCCACACGTTCTTGATACAGATAGTTACAAACCGAGAAGCAGAGGCAGACCCAAGGACCATCTTGGTTTGTTTGATCCTGGAAGGCAGAGAAAGGGATGGCTTCCATCCAAAAGGTTTCTGATGCTGCTGCTGCCTTGAGATTTGTGACCTTCTCTGTATTCCTGTTTAGGAAAGTCTTATGGGCATCAGACTCTGAAAGTAAGTGCAGCCTTTCCCTTTGGGCTCCCAGCATTCTGTTAATAATGTAAGCTTACATTTGTTGAGTAGCTACTTTGTTCATATGCATTGTTCATATGCATTACCTTAGTTAATCCTCATAGCAATTCTTAGTGTTAGTATTATCACATTTTAAAGATACAAAAAGGAGTTGAGTTCCTGCTCTTTTGCTGCTCACATGTGTCAGGGGAAACACCTAAGAAGGTCACTATAATACTCAATATGATGTGTCAGGACATGAACAAGGGAGAAATTGCTTCTGCTCTGGAAGAGTTGGAAAATTCTAAAAAGAGGTGACACTGGGCTGAATCTTTGAGGATGAATAGAATTTGCCAAACGTAAACGGTTTCTAGGTTGAGGACTGACACGGCATGGGTGTGGTGGTGTGCCAGCACTTGGCCCATTTGGAGATTGGAAGTGGTGTGGTGGGCTTAGGGCGTGGGACAGAGTCCAGTGTGGCAGGGGTGAGAGGGGAACAGAGGGAGACAACAGAGTGCCCATGAAGCTGGAAGGAGAATTTGGGGTCATAGGGTTCAAAGACAGACTTGTCATGAAGTTTTCTCTTTGGGGTATTTGACATTTGTCAAGACTTTTCACTTATTAGAGGTTAAGAGAGAGGAAATGATGGTTGAGGGTGGAAGTGGGCTTGCTTTGTGCCATGACATCTGTATTACTAGAAAAGGCACGCCAAGCTACAGCAGGGTTGTGCTTTCTCACCTTGAACTCTAGTAACCTCAAGGGCAGGCATTTCGTCTCCTAGTCTTGGATGGACGAGTCATGTCCAAGCCCATCATTATTCTAGCTTTGAGGGAACTGAGGCCTGGGGAAGCCGATGATGCCTCACAGTGGGATCTACAGAGAAATCAATCGTACTGCCCCATCCTCCTAACGCTCACATCTGAAAGGCCCTTCACGGCCTGAGTGCTCACTGTACAAGACCCGTTCTCACCTGACCTTTTCGCTCCCTCTACCCACACTAGACTTGGAAGAAAAGGTGGTCTGATTGAAGGCTAGGGAAACAGAATTGATTCAGTGTTGACTGTCTTTATATGAATATATTAGGCTCATAAAATGCTTTTAGGACTCTAGGATCCTTCTGTGAGATATTTTAAGGTGCTAAACACGCCATGAAGTTCATGTCTCTGTCTGTGTTGCCCCACCCCCGGTGTTATTCTACGTGGAGACGAATGCAACCTGGAGGGCCCACGGAGAGCGAGACCACACATCGGTGTCTTCTGCAAGAATAGAAGCTGTAGTTAGAGGACCTGTACACCACAGAGCAATGGACATGGAATTAGACAGAGTGTGTAATCATAGCACAGCTATGGAGAAGCCACACTCAGCTCTTAGAGCTCCCCGGCTTCCTTCCTACAGTAAAATAGGGTAATGTACGGTCAGTTGCTTTCAATAAAAGGAAGCAAAGGGATCAACTGGAGTTTTTGCAGGTCTGTCTGTGTTTGGGCCACGCTGATTACCTGTCCGAGGCAGACTGACATGTGTGAGTCCATCTTGAAGGAAGAGAGGTCGCAGCTGGTTTCCCACATCCAGAGGGAGGTTTAAAGGGTACAGTAAATCGCCGGGCAATTACAGATGGCTTTGAACACTGAAGAGTGGTTTTGTCACTGAGGCTGATCGCACCCCTGAGTCTCTGCCATGCCACTGCTACACCCGCCTGGGCAACGGTCTCCCCCAAGAACGGCTGTTCTGCAGCATCTTTATCCCTGCTGACAGGTGGGGGACCTGGCACTGTCACGGCTTCTCCCTCTCTGATTCTCACGTCCAGTCATTCCCAAAGTACCGTTTACAGAGAAGGTCACCGTATGTCATGCGGGAGCCGCTGAGTAGCGGATCCCTGAGGTGGCGCCTGAACGTAGATCACTTTCTCCATCCTGGTCCCTTCCAGGCACTGTCACCCACAGGCGGCTGTGCATTTAGAGGAAGATACTTCTGCTCTTGGTACTAGAAATAACTATGCACGATCCTAAAGAAGAGAAAACCCGCTTTCACCAGAGTGTCAGAGCCAGTCAGAAAGGCAGCTCGTTTGTTTTAGTGTTGCTGTATCTCTTCAAGTTGGGATACGACAACAGTATCAAAATTAGCCTTCTCAGCCTACTACTGTCACCTTGTAGGATGCCCTAAGGGCTGTGCTCTTCCTCCGGCTGCTTTATATCTAACAGGGGAGCCTATTCCCGAGCCTGTTGTCAGAAGATGAGCTTTGGGTTAGCACTGAGAAGTCCAGGGAATTGCTTAAATCAATCCATTTGGCCTTTGAACTGTGGTTTCCTCAACAGCAAAATGGGGATCATACGACCTGGCTTACAGGGTCATCAGCCTAGGATGAAATAGCGTATGTGGAAGTGCTTCGTGAAACGTAATGTCCTGTGCAGGCCTAAGCGATTATGGTTAACATTCATCATTGTCATGTGACTTAGCTGTTTGAGAAGAAGGATTGATTTCCTTTGCTTTGTGATATTTATTGAGCACCTATTGTGTACTGAGAGGCCTTGTCCTGGGCCTGGAGCTAGGACACGGGAGTGGGAAGATGGCAGATTCAGCGCCCGCTGGTTTCGGCTCGCAAAACTTGCAAAGGTGCCCTTGCGCAGGGCAAAGCCCATGCTCCCAGGACTGGTCCTGGGCACGTCCTGGGCAGGAGGGTGTAAAAGGGAGCTCGAGGGTGGAGCAGACCTCTTCCTGGCCCTCAGCGATCTCTAATCCAGGGCTACAGCCAAGTAGCAACACAACTCGATCTGGGCTAGAGAGAATTCTTGGGTGTTTAAGAGCACTAGGAAATAACTGAGAGGCGTTATCAAGTTTCCCTGGTCATGACTCCTCTGTCTAGTAAGTGTACTCAAGACGGTATCTCATGGGTGCTCTCTTGCACAGTGTATATGGGCGCTGACCAACTGTTTGGGGAACATATGTTCTTTATTGGTAACCTCTCATGCACTGCACAGAGAACAGCTAAATCTATTCAGATGAGATTATACAACAGGGCATTTTCTCACTTTTCTGACACAAGGAAATCTCTCAGACGTGTTGCCTAGCCTTTAAAAATAGTCTAATTACCAATGTGTAATACTTGAGAAATGAACATCTTTGGTGACATCACTCACATATCCTGAACGTTTTAAAAGTTACTCCACTGAGTTAAGGTAGTCTTGAGTTCATGTAGATAAGCCTCGTGCTAGCTTTGTGTGAATGTTCCATCTCCAAACCTTCATTTGCTATTTATTTTATTCTCCACTATGGCTTTCACCTGCACGCATTTATGAAGCACTGGCTTTATTCAAAGAACTCTTCTTTAAGGAGGACTTAGTTATTTTTTTTTTTTTTTTTTTTTTTGAGACAGAGTCTCACTCAGTTGCTTGGGCTAGAGTGCCATAGCTTCAGCCTAGCTCACAGCAACCTCAAACTCCTGGGCTCAAGTGATCCTCCTGCCTCAGCCTCCCAAGTAGCTGGGACTACAGGCATGTACCACCATGCCTGGCTAATTTTTTCTATATATTTTTAGTTGTCCAGATAATTTCTTTCTACTTTTAGTAGAGACGGGGTCTCGCTCTGGCTCAGGCTGGTCTCGAACTCCTGACCTTGAGCGATCCACCCGCCTCGGCCTCCCAGAGTGCTAGGATTACAGGCGTGAGCCACCACGCCGGGCCTAAATGTTTTTTTAAGAAGCATCAGGGAGCCATTCACGTGGGACTAAATAAAGGCATTTGTCGAGTCCCGTCTATACAACTGCCTGTGAGAAGGGAGAACAGGGAAATCTTCAGAAACCACCTGAGTTTTGACCCCTGTCACAAAGACTTCTTGAAAGATCCTAAAGAAAATGGGGAGAGCCGTATGACAGATCTTAACTTCCCCAAAGAGAAAAAAACTAATTATTTTTTTAAAGAATTCTCCTTCCCTTCTCAGAATTATAGTGCCTTCTGTTAAATTGGGACTGGTTGGATTAACTCTTTGGACATCATTGGTGCTATTTTCCAGTCAGTTTTCTCTGCCAGTGTCCTGAGAGCAGATTTAAATGTGGACATTTTATAGCCTCTATACACGAAAATAATGAGATGGAAGTGAAATCGTAGGGCTTGCTCTCCGCTAGTTCAACTGAATAAAAATAGCACACACTTAAACATTTTAAAGTGCTTAGCCATGGCCTCCTTCTGCAGTGGAGATTCTTAATTTAAAGACTATTTTTCCTTCTCTCACAAATGGTGGCCCGACCTTAACAGAAAGCCGCTTAGCACCCAAATGAACACGATGACTTCAAACAAGCATAGCACCCCTGGCTCCGTTCCAGAATTCGTCCATGCCACAGTTCATCTGGATTCCTGCAATTCCTGTATGTTCCCGTATCTTAATTGCCCATAGCTGTGTTGCCAGTACAAACAGGATGAGGGAAGAGCGCACACCCTTAATGAATACATCTACCAACCCTAAGAAAGCACCATCAGTTGGAACTCTAATGTTCTTCCTAAGGCACTAAATGGCCATCTACTGACATGCTAAAACAGATATCTGGTAACTAGACATTGCTTCCAAGCAATTCTTACTCCCTGCTGTCTTTATAGTCAAGATAGAGGGCTACCATTTGGCATAAAGAAAAATTCAGACTTTCCATTCAGCTTTTCAAGGAAGCATGTTTTGAAACCAATCCCTTAGTAGAGGATGGGCATTCTGGGGTGAGGTGGTTTCTGGAACTTTCCTCAGCCCTGTCCCATTGGCCATTTTCCTTGCTGATTCGCAGGAGGGCACAGCCGGCCTATTGATCCGTGGTGAAGAAGATGTGCCGCTGGGCAGAAACCTCGCCGTGGTGGTGGCACGTGCCTGCATAGCTCCAGGGCCCGCGGCCCGCAGACTTGGCTGTGCCCCTGGAGTTGAGCAGCACCTTGGGCAGTGCCTGGTGCAGTGAAAGCACTTCAGAAAAAAGAAGTTCTAGTGGGGATCCAAGTCTGTATCCACCTAAACAAATTCTGGAAACTCTGTTCCTTAATCTGTGAATTTAGGGGATCGAAATAGATACTAAGTGTCCTTCTGATTTTGTGAGTCTGTCCTTTCCAGTATCTTTTAAAAAGTGCATGCACAGGCCGGGCGCGGTGGCTCACGCCTGTAATCCCAGCACTCTGGGAAGGCCGAGGCGGGTGGATCGCTCAAGGTCAGGAGTTCGAGACCAGCCTGAGCAAGAGCGAGACCCCGTCTCTACTAAAAAATAGAAAGAAATGATCTGGACATCTAAATATATATATATAAAAATTAGCTGGGCATGGTGGCGCATGCCTGTAGTCCCAGCTACTCGGGAGGCGAGGCTGAGTCAGGAGGATCGCTTGAGCCCAGGAGTTTGAGGTTGCTGTGAGCTAGGCTGACGCCACGGCACTCACTCTAGCCAGGGCAAACAAAGTGAGACTCTGTCTCAAAAAAAAAAAAAAAAAAAAGTGCATACACAGGTTTACCATGTCAGACTTCAAATTCAAATCCTTCTTAGCATATTTGGAATGAGGAATCAAATCAAATAAATACACATTGAACAGGGGGAATCTCACACAAAAGCCTCAGGGTGTAAGCATAAGATGATATTTGTAAAATGGTTTGCGTGGAAAAGACCAAGCCCTTGTAATTTATTAGGCATTCAAAGCATATAGAAAATATGACTTGAGTGCAAAGGTCAAAAAGAGAGAGAAAGAGAGAATAGTTCACTGTTGGGGGGATGCATTAATAAAAGCGTAAATTCCACAATAAGGAAGGTGATAGTTCTACCCTATTCTGCCTTGAGAATTATGTACAGATTTAAGGTTCCAATTTTAAGATCGGAGCAAAGTAGAGAACAACCAGAACAGGTGAATGCCTTTCATGACAAACAATGAAAGGAAATAGGGGAAAGAGATGAGGAAGAGAAAACATGAAAACTGGCTTCAAAATTTCTAAGTAGGGTGGAGTGGAAAGGGAGTAGATCATCTTGTGTGGCAGAACTAGACCCGTTGTGTAGCTCTTGTAAAAAGAAGCTTTCAGCCCAAGATAGGGAAGAAGTCCTGTACAGTTGGACCTGTCAGAGGCTGGAGTGGGTCATCTATCTGAGTTCTCTGTCACTGAAAGAGTTCTGGGAGAGACTGTCTTGTCTTGTCTTGTAGAGAAAATTGCAGTAAGAGGAGTTAGATGTCAATAGCATGGAGAGAGTACCTAATGGGTGCCAGGCAGTTGCTTTATGTGCTATCATTTCTAATTGCAATGAAACATTGCTGAGAGACCGAGTATCAGCTGTATTTGCTTACTTCTCTCAAACTGGATAATTCAGACCATCCATTTCTCTTCATATTTACTCACTCCCAAGCCATGAATTTAATACATTAGTTAATAACAGTCCATGCCGCTTGGTTAAGTTGGTAAACAGCTTGCAATCCTAGCAGGGTGTGCCCTGCCACTTACTAGCTTAAGCTTTAGGGCAGAGCAACAAATCAGCACAGTGCCTCAAAGTAATTAGGCGATTGCCTTACAAAAAAATTAGGCCACGAGCAAGAAGCTTACAGAAAACACAAAGAAAAGCTCACGTACAAGACTCGCATTGGCCATTATATGCATCACTGCTGTAATTTTGGGAAGATTAGAGAAAGATTTTCAGGCTAATAAGGAGCCACTACACCCATTAACCACGTCAAAAGTCCACGCCAGTCATCGCAGAGGTGCAGGGAAAGTGCATTAGTTTCTGCAAAAGGGAATGTTGGAGTTTGTTCTGGGATAAGAGCACTTGCTTTGCAGGGATGAGCAAGAATGTCCAGGGCTGTGTGTTTTTTAAGCCCTATTTTGCCAATGCTTGGTGTAATCTTGCTCAGATTTTACTTTTCAGTTTCTGAGTCTATAAAAAGGGATAAAAATAAAATGTGCTTCTAATCTACTAAGAGATTAAGGAGATATCCAAAATTTCCAAGTTTGATTCATTAAAGGGATCAACACAGGCTGGCTCCCTTCTGTTGACCTTGTTTGGAGCTATTGCTGAATTCTAGAATAGTGTATGGATAATTGTGTCATGGGCTCGTTGGCCTCTTTACAAGCCATCAGTGGAGCAAAAATGTGACTGCTTTGACCCTGGATATCCTAGAGAACAAGAGCACAGATTGAAGGGAAGTAAGACAAAGAGAAGAGAAAGAAAATGGAGCGAGGGAAGGAAAGAGGATAAGAAGGGAGAGAGAAGAAGAAAAAAAAGAGAGATCTTTATGTGCTTTCCAGAATGAGATTGTGACAGAGAAGAGCTGCTTCAGTGGCCTATTCCAACCGCGAGGACAGCCTGCCACCGTGAGGTCATTGGGAAGGGGGATGTCACATTCGCAGTTCACCTGTCCGCAAAAGTGGATCGGGCCATACACTTTCCATGCTCTTTGTCTCTGCGACTTCTCTAAGTTAGCCATTGGCCTCTCAACAGCAACAGTTAGCCTACCCAAAGCTGTTACTGCCAAAACCCAGTACATCCCTTCACGAATTGTCTACACAGCCCTGAGCTTGATGAGAAATGTAGAAAAACTGAAGCGAAATAGGTGTGTCCTTGTAGATGGGGTTTTATGGGGATGCTGGAAACTTTGGAATAGAAACTAGAAACCCCACGTCTGACACAGTTCAAGAAAACCAAACACCATGGGCCGGCACCACTGTTATTTTACTTTTTTTGCACCATGTAAGAAGGGGCCCAAAACACTTGTGCTGACAGTACGCGCAGTCTCGAATAGCAGCTAGATGAAGGCCAAGTCACATAAGCTGATGCTGACACAATTAGACTCACCGTTGCCAACAGCTTGTCAAGTGTGACACCATCCACCTCTGGGAGACTCCCACTTTACATTGCAGATGCCCTGGTGCTCTGTTACATTTAATAGGTGGGATGGCCAGAGAGAAAATCAGAAACCACTGCTGATGCGCTGTTTATTTCTCAGTCATTTTGAGTTAAATTGCTGTGACTTGAATGTCAGCAGTGTTTGGGATGTGGTAGTGAAATAAAATCCATAGCCAGTGTGCCAAGACAAATTTCAGAAAACCCCAAAACACAATTGTCTTGGTTTCTCGCTGGCTGTGTCTGTTGCACACACGAATAGTAGCTAGTTTATTACCCTCCGACCATTCGGTGGGTTGCTTGTCTTGCCGCACCCTGGGGGACGTCTAATGAACCCCAAACTACTTCCCTCAAAGCCAGGGATGTCAGGAATGAGGGGCCACGACACACTCATTAAGCATGTCAAAAGTCCACACCAATCACTGCTGAGCTGCAGGGAAAGTGTAGTCATTTCTGGAAAGGGAAGTGGGGAGTTTGTTCTATTTATTTGAGTAGCTTGGGGATAAGGGCCAGGGGATGCCACTGGGATGTTCAGGGACACTAGGCACAAATATATGGGGTCGGAAAGACCTTGGGCAACACTGGTATTAGCAAAATGCCTTCTGTGGGAAACTTTTCACACGGGGTGAGCCCCCAAGTCTCCAAATCTGGGCCATTTTGTTAAGGAGTATCAGTGAAAATAGTGGGCCTTGCATTAAAGTTTTTCAAGCTTTATTGCAAGGTCAAGCTGATTTCTAAAACAGGAGGATCCACTTTTTTGTATTCTCTGTGTGTGTGTGTGTCTTTTTTTGCAACCTTGCTCTGATGCATGTGTTGGTATTTCTGCCTGGGGTGATGTTCATGCCTTCGACTCAGGGGGCTCCTTTGCACAGAAGGCAGGATATTGTAGCGAAAAGCCATGGGCTTTTGATTTAAAGGTCAACCTCTCCTTGACCTTAGCCAAATGTTATTTCACTTTCCTTGTTCCTAATTTCTTTATCTGTGAAATGGGGATTAAAAACACCTTCTTTGCAGAGATGAAGTATGTAAAGCTATTATAAAAGGGGAAAGAGGTCATGAAGTAGAATTCTGAGTCTGCAGTTGAGATCAGGCCATTCTTTTTAGGGTGGGGATGGCGGGATGGACGTATTTTATTTATCCCTAGCTAGTTCGTGACACCGGGTAACCTCAACAGAAGCCTGACCACGTTCATTGTGATTAAACCATCATAGTCTGTGGCAGAAGTTCTTTTTTTTTTTTGAGACAGAGTCTCACTTTTGTTGCCCGAGCTAGAGTGCCCTGGTGTCAGCCTAGCTCACAGCAACCTCAAACTCCTGGGCTCAAGCGATCCTCCTGCCTCAGCCTCCCATGTAGCTGGGACTACAGGCATGCGCCACCATGCCCAGCTAATTTTTTCTATATATTTTTAGTTATCCGATTAATTTCTTTCTATTTTTGGTAGAGACGGGGTCTCACTCTTGCTCAGGCTGGTTTCGAACTCCTGAGCTCAAACAATCCGCCCGCCTCGGCCTCCCAGAGTGTTAGGATTACAGGCGTGAGCCACCGCGCCCGGCCTATGGCAGAAGTTCTTAAACTTGAGTGTGAAAAAGAATCACTGATATTCACCTGCTAGGTCTAGGATGGAGCCAAGTAGCAAACATATCACTGAGCCCCCAGGTGATTCTGATGCAGGTGGGGAGTGCACAAGTAACTAACAGAGTGGGATTTAGGGGAGACAGTGATGTAATGGTGCAACTAGAAGTGAGCTGGGATGCCATCTAGCCCGTCCTGCCCCCAGATTCAGGAAGTGCCTGATTCTTTTGGGACAGGGTGAATCTTTTGATTTCTTCTGGTCAGACGGGAGCTCACAATCTTGAGAGTGAGTTTCTTTATTTTAATAATTTCTTCGAAATTATTAGAAAGTTCTTTATATATATTGAGCCAAAATATGACTCTCTGGCTCCACAGAAAGTAAGAACTTTCTGTATGCAAGCCCCTGAAATATTTGAAATCCCTTAAAGGATTTGGTATCCCTAAGTCTTCTCTTCCCCAGGCTAAGTGTTACCTGTTTCTTTCACTGGCTGTGCATTAAAATCATCTGAGGCACTCAGAACTGAGTCCACCCCAGTCCAATTAACCAGGCTCTTAGGGGGTCTGACTCAGGCATCAGTATTCTCCAAGTTCCCCGGTCGCTGGAAGTGTGCAGTCCACGCAGACCACTAGTGCAAATCACAGAGGAATTCTATTTTTCCATTTTCAGAGCTTCAGAGCTCTTATGTTGCTGCAATTTCCTCTTTTCTCTGTCTTACTCTTTCTTTCTGTGTATAAGGCCTGATCTTTCTGTTCTTCTTTGTGGATTTCTTTTCTTCTGTCCTTTATTTCAGTGGTTCTCAAACATTAGGGTCCATAAGCATCACCCAAGGAGTTTGCTAAAGTGCAACCCAGCACCTCCCCTCTCTGAGAAGCATTGCTGCATAGGATCCACGTGCCCACGACAGTCCACAGGAAACGGCACTGCCTTGTGAGCCTTTTCCGACTTTTCCCCTAGGAGGGGGACTAGCTTGGATTGCAAGTTCAGGTCAATGATGACTACCCCAGGCAGGGGACAAAGAAAACCTCCAGGCCACTAATGATTCCTTTCATACTCACACCTTCTGTGTTTCAGTTTGAACTACTCATCTTTCTGGCTTATCTTGGAAACCCCAAGGACACTGAGAACAGTGCCAGCTTTCTCTTGGGGGTTCTGGTCAGTGCTGAAAGCAAGACAGCTACTGTTACATAGTAAGGTCCCTTCTTATCCACTCAACTCTGCTAATCTGCTGGTTGTTAACTAGCACAAGCTTCACCAGCTAGAAGTCAACCAGTATCTTTCTCATAGTGGTTCTCTAACTGATGAGATGGTGTATCAGACTCCCCTAGATAATTTGTATTAATATTTATCACAGATTCTCAGGTGAGGCTGATGCTGTAGGTCTGGAACCCCACTTTGAGAACCACTGCTTTAGCAAATGCAGCAAATACCCATAGGTCCTTAGCCCAAGCATTTCAACGTGTCACACACTTTTTTCCTGCCGATTTTGTGGTGTAACCAACTAAGAGAGAATGAATGGTAAATGTTCGAAGCATTGCCCTCCCTAAGGGCTGAGCTCTGGACATCCTTAGGGTATTTTTTCAGTCCCCAAATCTACACTCTCTGGCAGAGCTCATCACATGTGGGTGATGTTATAAGTCCTTTCTTCAATTGTGTTTTTTCACTAACCTTTTTTTTTTTTCTTAAGTAATCCTACTATGAGCATTGTAGTGGGAGGTGGAATTGCTTGATACAGAGATGTTCAAGGGAAAGATAAAATTCTCTTGTCTCCTTTTGCGATGGTCAGGTAAACAGGTGAAATAGTAAAGGCTGGTGTTGGGGAGTCTGTGGGAACTTTGGTGACTGTAATTCCTCCCTAAGCAGGGGAGAGGAATTAGAGTATTTAGAGTCGTTTATAAACTGCCCCAGGACACTCAGCTACTCCTGTTCTTTCTCTCCTCTTCTCATCAAGTCTGTCTGGCAGTAAGAGCGCTCTGGGGGCATTCATGGAAGGCCCAGGGACCGCTTGGCAGCTTTGTTGCAAGATGGAAAGAGAGGCAGGGAGGGAACTGAGTGGAAATTTGTGCTAGACCCAGGGCTCCAACTTTCCATCTCCTTCCTTATGTGATCCTAACAGCACAGTCCAATACATATGAGGTAGGAAACTATTTACCTCATTATACAGATGAAGAAACAGGCTCAGGAAAGGCAGATAACGTCCCTGTGGCCACACAGCCAGGAACTGGTTGATTTGGGATTAGAATTCTGAGAGCCTTGAAGGTCCTTCAGTGCATTAAGATCCTATAACGAGATGGGGCTCTGGCAGGACAAGCTACAAAATTTGCAGAACCGTTTTTCACAATGGAAATGTGGGGCCTCTTGTTCAAAGAGCAAGAAAAAAAATTACTGTTGAAAAGTCTAAAATACAAAGCTTTTTCCTTTGTTCCTTGGCTCTCTTTCTTTCTCCACCTGTCATGGTGGGTTTTTTTTTATGTGCTATTTGATACTGTGCTCGCTTGGGCATGGACATGCTGCCGGTGACAGCGGACTCTCTCAGGCACCAGGGACCCCGCCCTGCGACCTGGAGCATGCAGCCCACCTGCTGCTGGGGTTCCCCTGCCTCCAGCCCCCAGAGTGATACCACGTTGAGGCAGGTATCTCCCTTCCCGTGGGACTGCCGCTCCAACCTGTTGGATTGCAAACCCCGCTTGGCACTGGGATTAAGAGTGGGCGAGAGCCATGCTCCTCCTGCATTGCTCACTGAACATACCGTGGCACTCCCAGCTTGGGGTGGGAACAGCTGCCACCAGCCCCTTGAAATGGCCCAGGTTATGTGTCTGACCCCACTCTCCCAGGGGCAGAGGACAACAGTGGTCGCAGGGCGGGCCAGAGAAGGCTGGGTGAGACTGGGGACATTGGAGCATCCAGGTAACAGGAGGTGGGGTGGCCCAGAAGCCGAGGTTCCAAGCTCTCCGTGCGTGCTCTGTCGTCCTATGAGACTTCATTTACAAAACTCAAATTCAAAGATAAAATTATTAAGCATTCCAAGATGGTGATCACACAGCATTAAAAACTCAAGTGGGAGGCCTTTCTGAGCATGGGGACCCTGTGCACCTGCTCTGGTCACACAGCCGTGAAACCAGCCCTGGGCCGCAGAGAAGAACTTATAAAGAAAGATTTCTGAGCTCAAGGTGCTTACATAGAGAGAAAATAATATGAAATAAGTTAATAAGTGATTTGGCACAGATACCAGTCAACATATAACAGATACAAGTTTATAAAGTAGTATGTGACTAAGCGCTGTGTGTTGGCTTTCTCTACACCGATGGAAATTGATGACTAGTTAGATTTCCTTGGTTTTCCCCCGTCCCCCTCCGTTCCCCCAAATTTGATTTAGCAGGGATGTGTGGCCAGGGTTGTGGTGAGGGGGACACCACTCACTCGATGACATACTGGAATCTTCTGTGTGCAAGATTTTCCCTGCAAGGAACACACATGAGAAAGCCCGGCGGGGAGGAGCCGAATCAGCTGGCTGGTGTGAGATCCACGGGGCTGAAGGAAAATCGATTTGATTGAAACCGAAAAAGTAGGTCAGAAATCGAGAGGAAGGAGCGGGCCAGGATGTGAGTGTGGGTAAGTTGGCAGAGGTCAAGCGCAAGTACCTGACCACCTGGCAGTGGAACAGGAACTGGGATGGGAATCACAGAGGACTTTAGAGAGAATTCCCATTCCAAAGGGGGAAATGAGTTCTTGGAGGAAGCAGAGGAAAAAGCTCCATCCCTCCAAGACTAAGTGGGTGGATCAGGGCTGCTCAAGCCATTAAACACCTTCCCTGCGCTCCCTGAGCTAAGGGAGTGAGCCGCGGTGTCCCCGGCTGGGCGTAGAAGGGCCTCTTTGGGTCCCCCTGCACCGCGCATGCAGAGGCACTTAGCAAGTAAGGCCAGGGTCACAGACTAGGCCAGAGCAATTTACAGCGATTTTTGTTTTCCCAAATGAGGAGACATTTGGCAAATAGCTCAAGTTCCTCAGCCAGGCAGGGGGCTTGTGACCCATAGTGGATGACAGCAGGGGATCGCTGGCACCGACCCTTGGAAGCAGCAGTCGGTTCTTCGCTCGACAATTTTTTTTTTTTTTTTGAGACAGAGTCTCACTGTGTTGCCCAAGCTAGAGTGCCGTGGCGTCAGCCTAGCTCACAACAACCTCACACTCCTGGGCTCAAGTGATCCTCCTGCCTCAGCCTTCCGAGTAGCTGGGACTATAGGCATGCGCCACCATGCCCGGCTAATTTTTTCTATATATTTTTAGTTGTCCGATTAATTTCTTTCTAATTTTAGTAGAGATGGGGTCTTGCTCTTGCTCAGGCTGGTCTCGAACTCCTGAGCTCAAACGATCCGCCCGCCTCGGCCTCCCAGAGAGCTAGGATTACAGGCGTGAGCCACCGCGCCCGGCCTGGTCAACAGTTTTTACATGCTCTTGAGTGCTGGAGCAGAAGTACAGGGAAGGCTGCTGGTCCCCCTGGCCTGGTGGCTTTGCTGTGGTCACGAGACCAGAGCAGAGTCGCTGGTGGGGGCTGCTCACCAGTCCTTTCACCTCGTGCATGAACTGCTTCTGCTTATGAGACAAGAACCCAAAAGGCACGTTCGTGTTATCAGGCAGCTGAAATATAAACAGCCCTAAAGAGTCAGAGGGGGAGGAGGGCTGTTTGCCAATGTATAGGCCGCAGAGCAGAACAACTGTGCTTAACTAGCAAGCTCCTCCTGTAAATATTTGCAAATGCCCCTTCGAAGCTCAAAAGCCTGGGACAGGATCACTGGATGATTTGCTTAGAAGAAGAAGAAACAAAATTAACCTCATGGTCCGAAGCAGCCATAAAAAGAAAGAGCGTGGATGGGCAGAGGACCAGAAAGGGGTAAAAAAAAAAATGTTCAAAGTTTAATAAACACAAAAGAGAATAAAAATAAATCTCAAGAGTACTTATTTACAAACTCGATGGAAGGATAAGATTGAGGCGAGTGGGTGTGAAAGATGCGTGTTTGTGGGTGTGGACGAGGCCTGCGAGGGTTCCACTGAAGAAGAGGGAAAATGAACGAGATGTTTACTCTTCCTAACGACAGGAAACGCTCTAAATGAGCTTCGCTCTTCCAGGGTGCTCTTTCAAAGGATGTTTGAAGCTTTCGCTGTCTAACGCAGAGGCTATGTGAAGATGAATGCAGCCATCAGCTTCTGGAAGGTTCTGGCCAAATGGGCGTGCAAAGCCAGAGCGCCTGGCCCCAGCCCTGCTCGGGCTCCTCTGTCTGGGCATCCAGCCTGTTTTCAGCCGAGCTCATCAGGATAGTACCAGCCTTGGCAATCACTTGGGGTGGGCATATTCCAGAGGAGAAAAAGATCTGTTTTCTTCTCAGCAGCTACCTTTTCAGATTGCTATGCTAGGGGGCTCCAAACACCTTCCTGCGTGTACCAGTGTTTGCCGGCCTGAAAACTGCCCACCGACTATTCCACCGCGGTGGTGCAGCAGGTCAGCACACATCTGCATGAATACTTCCTTTTGTCTGAAACCTGGATGCTTTGGATTTTTGGGGTTTTTTGTTTGTTTGTTTGTTTGTTTCTGAGACTTCTGGTTCATGGGCTACAAAGCCTCAATTCACACAGTTGCTTCATGAACCAGCGTGGAGCAAGGCATGGCTTAGGATTCACCGCTTCTCCATGAGCCTGCTTTCTGAGAGCCACAAGTACACAGGGAAAGGGAAAGGAATGGGAGGGAAAAAAATTCAGGGCTCTTAAGATGAGAAAATACTGGTGTGTTCCTAGCATTTATCGTCAGGGCATGGATTTCCCAAGAAATCACGAAAGGTATTTATTTCTATTTTAAGATCAGCAAGATGGCTCGTTTATTTAATAAGAAGTTAGTGTTGCCAGTAGCCAGATGCCTGTGTCTTTCAAGACTCTCGCTGATGACCAGCTATGCAAACAGTAGGGACTTGGTGAGCTCCATGTGGGTAGAGCCTTGTCCTGGAGGTGTGGGAAAGAAAAAAGACCTGGCAAATGCAGTCTCTGCCCTCAAGATTCTTAAAATTTCATGGGGGAAAACAAAATAAACAAACATAATGCAAAAGTAGTAAAAACATTTGTAAGGACACATAAACAACTGCGAATGATTATGTTGTAATGAAGTTAGATAATTGAAGAGACGGTAGCGAGAAAGGCAGCCACCGGAGGTGGGTGGAGCACTCTGGAATGGGGAAAGAAAGTTTGCAGGAGGTGTTGGAAGAAGATTGTAGAAACATACTTGTAACAAGTGGTGTGCCCAGTGGAGGTGTTCTGTAAGTGAATGTTGTGTTTGAAATTACAGCGGGGTAGAATAGGACCTACTTTGGTCTTGGTGTTGCCTCAGTTGTGTATTCGAAGACAGATTACTAAACAATAACAGCAAAACCCTATGCAACCCATGAGCTTTAAACACATTGACTGCCATGTGAGTTGTATTGAACTCAAGCTGGTTTTGAGCCCGGAGCCTCGTGAAGCATATGTAACTCACACATCTCTTTACCTTGGGAGCCACGTGGTGCGTAGGCAACTCACGCTGCCATGCTGTAGCACACATGTTACATGATGGGTGGCCCCTGGGCAAAACCCTGCAGTTGGTTCGTGAAAATTTTCCTTGTTGATGTTCTTATAGTTACAATTAATATTGACAATTAAATTGCATATAACTCATGCACAGAAAACAATAAAAAAATAACATTTTTTCGTTAAATTAGAAAGGATCATTTTGTTTTCGAAGTTTTTATTTTATTTTTGTAATTAAACACTGCAGCTCCAAGGGAAAAAAAGTTTTTTTCTAGTGTGGCAGCCAATGTGTTAAATTATTGCATACAGTCAGCAACTCTGTATTTTACATGGTTCAGAACTGAAGGAATTTGTGCTGATTCTTTCTCTCCATTAGCTAGGATTACCTCCCACCCACAGACACTATCCTGAATAAAGAATTTTAAGACTAGACGTGGTATAACCAGTATGCGCATATAGTTTTGTTTATTCAGATTTCCTCACTGTAACTTGCCTAGGGAGTGTATTTGGTCATATGTGTGTGAAAAAACAAAATATTGAAGCCAAAAAAGATGCAATACACGAGTCTGGATAAAAGAAGATTATTCAGATGGCCAAACTTTCAAGAAAAAAAAATACATGGGCAAACTGCTTGCCATTAGGGGAACCATTTTCTTGGCACATCTGATTAAAGTGTATGCAAGCCCAACAGCTCTCTCCAGGCATCAACTGTCATAAACTTGTTCCAATTCATAACCATCTAGGATTTTCCACCGCTCTGTCAACCTTCAAAGGACAGGGTTAACTACATGTCCTCAAATGGAGTTGAAAGTGGTTTGTTAATCTCTATTTTCTGCTACTCCTATAACCAAATGCACATGGTTATTTCATTTTATTATTTTTTTCTGGTTAAATTGTTAATGGCATTAAATTGGCCATTGGAAACTAAATCATTCTGTAGATAATTCCCTTATGGTTTCTTGAGATTATCTCACAGTCTTTTCTGAGAGCACAATGGATTTTATCATTTCCAATGATTGCCTTAACTTTTTACAGATGCCATCCCGCCCACTTTCTACAGACCCTACTTCAGAATTGTCCGATTTGACGTCTCAGCCATGGAGAAGAATGCTTCCAATTTGGTGAAAGCAGAGTTCAGAGTCTTTCGTTTGCAGAATCCAAAAGCCAGAGTGCACGAACAACGGATTGAGCTGTATCAGGTAACTTCCATCTGCATTGTTTTAACGGGCAGTTGAGGTGATGGAGTAAAAGAGTTCTACTGTCTTCCATTTCTTAGCTGGTATCAGCCATTCTATACATTCACAATCATGATCTAGGCCCCAGTTTCTTTCTACCATTATAGTAATAGCTCATTCCTAATCACTCAGGAAGGAAGAACCCTTCTGAATGAAGCATTGAAGCTCTGAGCACACTTCTTGAGTGGCATGAATGGTTGGAGTATCCAGCCTTGGGAGGGGGTTAGTCCAGAAGTCAAGCCCCTAATCTGGAAAGTCAGATACTGTAGGCCTGATTCCATCCTGAGCTGACTTTCCTGTTCTCACCCTATGGCTGTCCTTTTCTCCTTTTCTTTCCTCTTCTCTTCCTTCCTGTTGTGTTCTCTCTCCCCGTCTTTCTCACTTTTTACTACCGCCTCTCTTTTCATTAACCTCATCCTATTTCCTTTTCCTTTCTAATTCTACCCAGTCCACTCCCCGAACACACACACACACACACACCCTGTCCACCTCTGTCCTCCATGACTTGGGCAGCTTTGACATCTCCTCTTGCTCGTTTCCTAGTAGAGTTGGCGGGCAGCTGTGTCAAAAGTTGCCGATGATGAAGAAGTGCGAAGTAACTGAGATTTCAGAGATGTTCTTAAAAGCTTATTATTCAAGTGCAGTCTATGGGGCTGGAGCATCGGTATCATCTAGGAGCTGTGAGAAGTGCACAATCTTAGGCCCCATCCCAGACTTACTGAATCAGAATCTGCATTTGAACGAGATCCCCAGGTCGTACTCATGCACTAGAAAGTACCACGCGAAAAACCTTGAGTCTAGTGCAAGGGGTAGCCATGTAAACACACAACTTAAATACCTCATTGTGTCATAGGAGCCGTGTGTGCCAGCATGTAGGGCATAGTTGGGAAGAGTTTACCAGAGTCCTGACATTTGAGCAGGGCCTCAAGAAGTATCTGTTAAAACGAGATAAGGGGTGGTCATTCTTGGCAGAAAGAGCAAACTGTTCAAAGGCAGAGTCTTGAACCGGCTTATTGAGGGTACCTGGGATGTGGTGCTGAGTGCCTGGAGGTAAGGAGAGACTTGGAAGAAGGTGGCTTTCCAGGGAGAGGGTGTAGAGGGAGACTAAAGAGGATTGAGGACAGACCCCTGGGAACCCCAGTGTTAAGGAATAGGTATGTATGACAGCATGACTAAAAAGTGAGTTACTTGGCTGGGCGCAGTGGCTCACTTCTGTAATCCTAGCACTCTGGGAGGCCGAGGTGGGTGGATTGTTTGAGCTCAGGAGTTCGAGACCAGCCTGAGCAAGAGCGAGACCCCGTCTCTACTAAAAAAAATAGAAAGAAATTAGCTGGACAACTTAAAATGTATAGAAAAAATTAGCTGGGCATGGTGGTGCATGCCTGTAGTCCCAGCTACTCGGGAGGCTGAGGCAGGAGGATCGCCTGAGCCGAGGAGTTTGAGTTTGCTGTGAGCTAGGCTGACGCCACGACACTCTAGCCTGGGCGACAGAGCGAGACTCTGTCTCAAAAAAAAAAAGTGGGTTACTTGAGAAAAAAGATAGAAATTGGCATAGGTATGAGGAGATCTCTATTTTGAGATTCTAATTATTTGGAAATTTTGATAATTGGGATAAGAATTTTCCTTGTATTCATTATGAAAATGGAGAATTATCATACAAATAGGTGTTGTATATGAGATCTCAAGAATAAGTTTAACATTTTTAAAGTAGTTTTAATGTACTAGTTTATGCATGTTCATGCAGAATAATTCTTATTAAAATGAGGCTTCAAACCTGCTACTTAGAAATTTTTCAATCTTTTTTTTTAAAGCTGGTCAAATTTAGCTATCAGGGGTCATATACAGGAACTTTAAGTCTTAACTCTGTTCTGAGAGCACCGTGAAGATGGCACCAATGGGGTCCTTCATTGCTTCTGTCACCCCGAGGTGTCAGATAGAGAGCGTGCTTATATATGTGTACCACATGACGCTAAGCACTTCAGAAATATTGCTTGAGGTGCTACAGTGATGCTAGAAAATTTACACTATGAGGTATTCTTTCTACTACTATATTCTGTCTCCATTCTACAGAGAATGATGCCAGATCCCAGAGAAGTTAAGTAACTTGGCCAGGGTCACACAGCTAGACAATGGCAGGGCTGGGATGTGAATCCAGCTCTGACTCCCAAGTCCCTCCTGTTCCTCACCATTTACTATGCTATTCATTGCAAATTTTCCCTTCTCTGTCCCTCTCTATCAGCCAGAATAGAAGAGAAATAAGAAAAACTAGGCCAGAGGGTGGAGTGATTTGGAGGGAAAGCAATGACTGGTCCCTATAAAAAGAAGCCAGATAAAGGGTAGCCAAATAAATGGCAAGGTGATTTAAACAAACAAACAAACATGATTGCATCTCCCATATCTCCTTTTTTTTCCTTTCTTTCTTTTTTTTTTTTGTCCAATTAAATGTCATTTCTTTCTGTGCTGACAATAGCATCATGGGTTGTTCTCTTAGGCCCTGTTTTAGTTACACAGCTTCAGTAAATCAAAGGCAAGGTCTCTTAGGTCTTGCTGCCTGTAATGTGAGCTGCTAAATCACTGCTATTGTGTGGCTCCTTGACCTTGTTCTCTGAGGATTGGCCTCTACCACCAGATGTGCTGATAACTTCTCTTCCTCCCAGAGGCAATCTCATCTGCAGGTAGGGATGTGCCCCATGGGCCTGGTGACTCAGAGGACCTTAGTGAGTTCTTGGTGTATGTGTGTCCCTCTTAGAGGTTTCTGCAGCACTGGCTGTTCCACGACACAAGCAACAAGATCTGCATGGATTAGTCCCTCAATTGGCAAAGCTACAGCCCAGGATGGAAGCGTTTAGGATGGAGAGGCATGGGGATGTTCGCTGCCACTGAAGGCATGGGCATGTTCACTATCTGGAAAGTTCTAGCAGAAAAATAAGGAAGAATAGCACCTCATTATCTATCTGGAGCTCAGCTATGCAGCAGTTTCACGTCCTGAAACACAGCCAAGGTCCAGGAAGCAAGGCAAAGAGATCCCTGAACACCCCGAGAGAAGACAAAGCACATACTCTTCAGAAAGGCAGCCTTTAGCCCTTTATTCCTCTGACTTGGACCACGAAAAATTAGAAGCACTGAATTAGAAGGGGAAGGCTAGAGGAACAAATCCTGATGGCAACAGATGGTCCTTTAGGCTAGAGATTTTTGCCGGTGCACTACAGTGATGCCAGCCCAGAAAATCAAGTCATGGAAGCCATGCCTGTTGTGGACACTTTTCCTAAATCTTACCCTGATTATAGTTGACGCCACTCTTTATGTCCTTGGCTCCCTACCTGACTTCTGACTTGTGCTTCTGGCCTCTTTATCTCGAGTCCCGTTTTTGGCTTGTTCTCCAGCATTCCATTTGCGTTCAACTGCCATTTGGGGGTCCTGATAGTCTTTAGTAATAGATTTCCTTCTCTCGTCCCAGTACAGAAATTGATGCTGATGGCAACAGTCTTGAATTATGAAGGTGAGGCTAACTTATATTCAGGAAACTGAACACATGCAATACATTTTAGAGCGTTTCATATCCCACTCCCTAGAGGACGGTAGGTTGACTATGAGTAGGTTCTCAGGGTGTTTAGATGGTCATGTGGATGATTCATTAGGGTTCTTTAGGACATTGATTTTAAGCACATACATGCATGTGTACGTGCCTATGTGAGCGCAGGTATTCCCCCAAGTGTGGAATCCTGGGTGAGCTTTTACAAGGACTAACCTGGTTCCTTTTGAGGATATTCTGGTCTTCCTTGGAAAGGAAATGAAGAGTTGCCTCTGGACAGATGTGGCTTTAAAAAGCTCTCCTGGTGACTCAGATCGTTCTCCCCTTCGGATTTGGATCTTCCCATTTTCGATTGGTAATCACAGATTTAAGGCATATCCCAAGCTTTCTGGGGTCATTCTGTTCCATAAAAACATATCCAGGTACCCTTTCTAAAATCCGAATATAAGGCTGGGTGGACTACAATAGCAATCCCAGGAGTTCAGGGTTTGTCTTGTCCAGGGCTGTGGAGGTCTATTGATCGTCTCTGCCTAGAAGAGTTAAGTCACCCAAGCTTCTGTTAAAGTCACTTTTAACTTTGCTAAAACTAAAAAGCTTGGGAACTCAAGATTCTCACTACCCTACTCTCTCTTCAGAATAGTCTGTCAGAACTTTAATGAATGTAGTAAAATAAAGTGTTACTGTCTTGCTTTCGCTAACCTCTGTCATGTTAGCAAACTCTAAAGAGCATCTACTGGTATGATCCAGACATGACTTCAAATGTACACCAATCATGGAGGAGATGTGAAAGGAATAAACCCCTTGACAGATGAAGGGAAAGAGGAGGAAAAAAAGATAAGAACTTTTTCCAGAAAGAAATGATCCTTGCGATGTTTTTAAAGCTTTATGCCAAAGACGGCCTTTATTGCAATATGCTCAGATAAAACTCTAGTGCTCTAGAAACGCCTTTAAACCCATATAGTTGTTCTAGGCCTTAGCCCATTGAAATTTGAATACATCTTTCTTTGATTAAGTTACCCTATATTTATGATTAAAATCGTGACCAGAATTATGAAGTAGAGAGAGAGAAGATAAGAAGGGAACCATCGTCCAGTTGAACATCTCCTATAGGAGCAAGGACGCCCGCCATCTTGGAGTGTGATAAATCCCACATTTTACAAGGGAGACCTGCAGAAGTTAATGACTTATCTAAGGGTACCCATACTTCACAGCCTTTAAGAATTCTTTGGGACCAGTAAAGAATACTTACATTTAGATATGCTGACCTCCAAGAACTTGGAGCTCTCTGATATTTCTAGCTTCCTCCTACCTTTCCACATTTATTTCTCATCTAAAACCCTACCACCTCCAGGATGATAAGGTTTGTACTACTGTTTTTGTTATCTATTTGCTGTATGACAGACGACACCAAAATTTTGTGGCCTCAAATAATAATCATTTTATTACATTTCATGACTTTTTTTGTGGGTCAGAAATTTGAACAGGGCTTGGCTGGGATGTTTTCTTGCTCCCTGTGGCTTTGGCTGGGGTCATTTGGTAGGATTCACATGATGGTTGGGCTGGTCTGGAGGATCTATGATGACTTTGCTCATATGCTCAGAGCTTTAGCAGGACGACTAGAAGGCTGGGCTCCACTAGGCTCCTCTCCCTCTCCAGATAGTTGCAGGTGTCTAAACCGGGTCTTCCCAGAAGAGTAGCCAGACTCTTACACGGAGACTCAGGGGTCCAAGTGTCCAAGGTAGAAGCTGCCAGTTCTCTTAAAAACTAGGCCCAGACTAACAGAGCATCACTTTCATGTTACTCTATTGATCAAATGAGCTACAGGGCAGCCCAGCTTTAAAGGCAAAGGAAACAGACCCCATATTTCAATAAGAGGTGTGTCAAAGAAGTTGCAGCCATGCGCCACACTAACCCACCGTGTAAAGTAGAATAACAGTCAGCAAGCTCTGGGTGAGCACCTCCTAGTGTTGGCACCGTACATGGTGCCGGCCATCCAGAGGGGAACAGAAACAGCCTCTGCCTTGCGGTTACTCAGGGTCTGGTGGAGGAACATACATATAAACAGTTTCTTCCCAGTAATAGAGATATACCCAAGGAACTCTTACAGCAAAATCTGGAAAATCCAGAGAAATGCCTCAGAACTCACTCCTGCCAAAAAAGAAGTTGTGAGAATTTGGGGGCAACCTGCCATCTTAATTGGGCTCTTTTAGCGGGCAGACACATAATTCCAAGGGACTGAGCCATCTGCCTGAATCAAGAGAATCCTTTGAGCCCAGTAATATTTGTTGCAGGAATATCTAGATAGAGGAGATTGAGATAGGGTGAAATTGGTTAGTTGGTATAAATAGTATTATGTTAGAACTACCTGCACTGTGTTTTAATATGTGCGCTAGTATCCTGGGATTTGGTGACTACATCTATATTCCCTATTCACCTTTATGAGGCTGCAGGGTGTAGGTTCAATGGTATGGCATTGTGACCTAAGTTTTCTTAATATTTCCCGATTCACTTGGTGTTTATTGTGATGGTAAAATGAAACAGTATATGTAAGTGCTGGGTAGAGAGTGGGTATTCGACATATGTTAGTTCCCTTCCTTCTGTGTCTCTGATTCCTCCAGGGGGAAGAGCCCTCTACTGAGTTACCTGTGAAAGTCAATTGCCGGGTTATTTTTAAGATTAAATTATTAGCTTTAGGCTACTGAATAAAATCATACAAAAACAACTCCCCGGGGAAGCAGAGTGATGTACTAGGTTTATACATCATACAGCAGCAGGAGAAAAAGCCACCAAGCCAGGTGAGGGGGCTCACACCTGTAATCCGAGCACTTTGGGAAGCTGAGGCAGGAGGATCACTTGAGGCCAGGAGTTTGAGAGCAGCCTGGGGACACAGAGTGAGACTCTGTCTCTGAAAAAATGAAAGAGACAGAGAGAAGGAGGAAGCCATTAAAATCTTGCCTTCTCCCTTGGAGCTAATGTGAGTGTGAGGCCGCAAATGTTGGTGCTGGCTAGCTTGGTAGAGTACAATCTGCTGGCGGGTCCCTGTTAATCAGTGGAAGATCAATGTGCTGAGATGGAATAAGCTCAGAGGATTTAAAGGGAACCTTAGATTTCTTAACTGTGGCCTTAGAAGGCACTGGCAAGCTATGTATTCTTTATAAAGAGTGAGGGTGCCCAGCTTCAGGGAAGCCACCACTAGCTTGGCAAGGGAACTCCCCTCTTTATAGAATACTCAATCAGAACTTTGACAAATTAGAGTACAGATGGTCCTGACTTAATGATTTTTCCACTACGATCATGCAAAAGTGATAGCGTTCAATATGCTCTTCGACTTACCATGGGGTTATGTCCATATGTACAATATCAGGATAGAATCCCATCGTAAGTGGAGGAGCATTTGTAAAATAAAATCTGTCCTCTTGCTTTCTCAGACATCTTTCTTTAATACTTGGGTTTTAATGCCTAGTTGAATTTGCATTGAAACAGTAACCAGCTTGTTAAATGTGGTGAAATCTCATTTCTAGAGGAGATCAGTTGCAAGACTGTGTGTGTGTGTGTGTGTGTGTGTGTGTGTGTGTGTGTGTGTAAAATGGTGGCTAAATGCTAAGTCATTTATATCCATTTATTTTTGGCTTCAAGCTGTATAGTAAATATTAAATGATTTTTCCGATTTGAGGATGGTAGGGTGAATTGATGTTTATGGAGCAAAATAAGTAAGCAAAGATTTTGGTGGGGAAGAGTGAATCATCAGCTACCTTTAATGGACATTTTGTCTTTCTGCAAGAGGTCTTAAAACATACATCCCTGGGTCTTAATACTGAAAGTTCAAGGTAGACAGCGTAGGCCTACTTTTTACGGGATCCTAATGCTACAAAAACTGAAAGGTGGGATTCCTATCGTAGCAGGGAACACAGCATTAGTGGGCTTAATGAAAATTGCCCCCTTTTCCTAACCCTGAACACATGTGTGTGCTTGCATTTGTGTACACACTCTCTCTCTCTCATACACACACATACACACGGAGTTCAGCTTTCATTTCTCATATTGCCCAAGGGGGTGTAAAATAAAAAGAGGTCAGCCAAAAAAACTGACTGTCTGTTAAATTAGACTTGCAAAAAGTGCTACTGAAAAAAAAAAAAAGTTATACTGTGCTCCTGTTGTACAGAGTTTTACAGCATACAATCTCCTTAATACTGATCCTTGCCCCGGCGCCACGTTGGAGACATACACAGCGTAGTAACCCACCTAAAAAAAAAAAAAAAAGCCATGAGGTATAATAAACACTTTGTTTGCACAAGACTATTAATATCTCAGGTTTTTTCAAACCGATCGAATGGCATGCTCGCCTCACAAGGAAAATGTATTGTTATCATTTACATTAGGTTATGACATTACCCAGAGTCTGTTAACCATGGGAGCAGACAGGACCACCCCCAAAAGTAGTGTGAATAGCAGTCCTTCCCCACGGTATGCAAAGAAGTGTTAATGATTATGCAATTGCAAACTAATAATCCTATTGTTCTTTTCTTTGGTAATGTGACTCAGTAACTATATGGATAAATTATTGCTAAAATATGCAGTGTTTACTATGTGCTAGGCACTATTTTAACTGCTTTATATATTGATTCATTTAATACTTATAATAACACTGAGTAGATACTATTATTATCCTTATTTTACAAATGGAGAAACTGGACCACAGTGACCAGGCCCTGAAGCGAGGAAGAGGCAGAGCCAGGATTTGAATCCAGGCATCCTGGCCCCAGAGGCTGCGCCCGTGACCACGTTACCATACTAGCGGAAAGAACACAGACTTTGGAGTTGAGTTCATGGCATGGCTTTGTCCCTTTGGGGAGTCTGAGGAAGTCATGTCACTGGGGCTGTTTCCACATTAGTAAAATGCAGATAAAAGCACCTACTTGGAAAAGATTTTGTAAGGCTTAGAGATCATGCAAACTCCTAGCACACTGTCTGTCTCCTCAACAGTTACTATTGTTATTATAGTTTCCAAAGTATTGATTGAGTTTGAACTTTTAAAAGGAAGACTCTCTTCAATTTATGACACACTCGAAATCTCTTCAAAATGAAAGCTCTCCCTTCCCCTTATTGCCCCCAGGGTCTGGGTTCTTGGTCGCTGTGCCAGGAGTTTGCTTCACAACCTCCTTCAGGAATATTTTACTCTCAATCTGCTTGCAGTGGTCTCCATCACTTGCTGATGAGCACGTCAGAGTGGAAGAGGTACAGCCAGTCAGCCCTGGGGGCAATAAGGGGAAGGGAGAGCTAATAAGCTTTCACTTATTAGCTTTCTGGTCTTACAAATCACTCCTCTCTCTGAGCCTCAGTTTTTCATCATAAAATGGGATAACAGCTCTTGTCTAATGAGTTACTGTGGGGAGAACACATCTGTTAAGAGTCTGGCACGTTAGATGCAGAAGAATCAGATCATTATCAGGGTCTTTCTTGTCATCTGGGACATGGTTTGTATTGCCCCTAGAGTGGGCTCGTGATTATAAAACCACTCCATGATGGTGTCGGTCGTCTCTGGTTGCTCGAGGTCTGACCCGTTTCCTGTCATCGGTGGGACAGAACAGGGTGATGGGACAGTCATTGTTTTACAGCTGTGTGTTTGCCTTATCAAGACACTGAGGCAGCAGGGGTGGGCTGGAGGCTGCACTGTGCCTTGCTTCTCTTATTGGAGAATGATTATAGAGTGACCGACCCCAATGAGGGTGTCTTTTTATCTCATCCCCTGTCCCAATACTCCCTCTCCCTGCTCCATCATCACACAAATAGTCTTGACATAGGCTTCCTGAATATTGATATTTTGTTGTTGCTGTGGTTCTGTTTTTGTTTTTGTTTTCGAGACTGGGTCTTGCTCTCTTCTGCTGGGGCTAGAGTGCCGTGGCATCAGCCTAGCTCACTGCAACGTCAAGCTCCAGGGCTCAAGCGATCCTCCTGCCTCATCCTCCTGAGTAGCTGGGACTATAGGTGCCTGCCACCATGCCTGGCTAATTTTTTTCTAGTTTTTGTAGAGACTGGGATCTTGCTCTTTCTCAGGCTGGTCTCGAACTTTTAGCCTCAAGCGAGCCCCCCTCCTTAGCCTCCCAGAGTGCTAGGATTATAGGTGCGAGCCACTGCTCCCGGCCCTGAATTGATTTTTAATAAGATTCCATTTTTATCGTGTTATAAATGTTCGGTATGCCAACTCTTCCGTAACCTCCACTAGGGCAAAAACTGTTTTAAGGTAGTATGTACGTTTATTTCCCGATGCCAGCAGCAGGGCTGAGAATACTCTTTGAAACTCCTCTTCTAGAACTGTGTTCACGCCTATCAAGTCTACTGGAGAATTCCTTCAATGGGGACAGATCTGGATTTGGGAAAGGTCGCGTCGATTTTTAGAAACTGCCAAAGTGCTAGCGAAGAGAAAAATAAGTAATTCAGTTGGCTTTCTAGTTTTTATGATATATCCAAAAGCCAACCACTCCCATCTCGGCTGCTACTGTCCTGGTCCAAGCAGTTCTTAGCTCTGGCTCTGGCGGTGGCTTCCTAGCTGGTCTCCCTGCCCCACCCTGGTCCCTTTAGAGGCTGTTGGCAACAGAGCAGTCAGAGTGGTTCCTGATCAGATGTTGGTTAGCTCAGAATTGCCTGTGTCAAGCTCTACAATGGCTTCTTACCTCATTCTGGAAGGAGCTAAAGTCCTTACCATGCCTTATGATACTGGCTCTGACCTGTGCCTCCTGCGCCCGCCCCTCAGCCATAACTTGCCCCTCACGCATGTGGCTCCCCCATGCTCACCTCCATGCTGTTCCTCAAACCCTCTGCGCTCTCTCCCTCCTGAGGCCTGTGGCCACTGTTCCTTCCACCCACAATGCTCTTCCCAGCTACCCATGAGGCTCAACTCCCTTCGTTCCTTTAGGTCTTTCCTCAAATGTCACCTGCTCAGAGAGGCCTTCCCTGGCCACCCCATCTAACATCTCAGGATCCTTCTTCCCAGAACATCCTCACCGCAATGTCTATGCACTTTTCTCCTTGAGACTCTTCGTCATCTGCCACACTTGACCTGCTCCATCTTTATGCTGTTTGTGATCTTATCTCCACCTCCAGAGACGAACTCCTCGGACACTGCCTGGTGCACAGTGGGTGCTCAATAAGTGCTTTTGAATGAATTGACGGAAAATGTCAAAATAAGATCCAAGTGCAAGGAACACTGTTAAAATAATTACGTGACTTCACTCATGAGGGGATTCTTTTCAGGAACATCATTCGTGTATCTGGATTTGGAAATTCTGCTACATTTGTTTTAAACATACTTATGTAAATATTTATGAAGGAAGAAATGTATGTATCTACCCATTTTCTGTGATTTATTCAGAGCTCATTCTGGTGAAGCAGATAATAACCATGCAGGTTACAAAATAGAAAGCTATGTAATAAATTAATGAAACTGATATTCTTGGGTAACCCATAAATTTTTTGTTCATAGGAAAGCTAGGCTTATTACTTTATTACTTTATTTATTGAGACCTATTACTGTATAGTCATATGCCCTAAATTAAAGTGCTCAGCTAAATATAAGTAGGGACTTAAATTATAGTATAGGCTCTATGCGTTACAGGTGCCAGGAGGTAGGTAAAAAATGTTAGAAGTGTGTTCCCCAAGTACACATGTGTTAGTGTCAGGTCCAAGCGGGATTGGAAGAGGGAGATCAAATAGGAAAATCATAATATGCAACCCAGAGAGTTCATAGTCTTGTGGTGGAAGCTCTTTCCACCCTTTCCATGGCAGGAAACAACTGGACAATTGTCAAGATCCATAGTAGCAGGCTGCGTGGCGCAGCCTCAGGGACTGAAGGAATTCAGCCCAGAAAAAGATATTATGGCCTTGACTTCATTTTCCTTCAAATTCTGCCATTAAATGTCACACTGCACCTATCTCTTTCCTGGCCCGTACCGATGTGACTTTAGTCCAGTTGAATCGTCTTCTCTGTTGTGTGATTTATGCCTGATGGTCTCATGAATGCTATTGAGCTGCAGCATCTGAAAGACTTCCCGTTCATACAAAGGGCTCCTTCATCCCTTAGACCTGTAGCAGTGAATTTACTTGTTTATGCACATGTGCACTCCGCACAAAGGTCCATCTGTAGAGGATAAAAAAAAGGAAGGAAACAATAGAGACTTATAAGGTGTTTTCATCACAGAGACCTTCTTGTGTGTGTGTGTGTGTGTGTGTGTGTGTGTGTGTGTGTGTGTGTATAGCTGAAAGGCATATCCAGTGACATTTCCATAAAGGTCACCAAATATCTATGTATGTATGCCATACTTGATCATAATTGCACATGCATGTGTGTTATATGGGCACATATCAATGCACACTACTAAGTCCTGTAAAAAGAAAGAGTTAATACAGGGACGTAATAATGTAGCTATCTGAGCTCCAAAGAGAATGCATTTTCATGCGCTTCTTTCTTCTGAAGCTGATGTGTGTTCCACGGGAGCCGACTCTGCAGGCTCTCGTGAGGCTCTTGCCAGGTACACATGACTCACAACCTCTCAGAAAGATGCAATTACAAAGGAGCCATGGCAATTACAGGACATGGTGATGGCAGAAACGAGATAAGTACTGGGTCTGTCAAGCCACTTCTGAAGGATAATCATGCAGTGTGTCGGTGTGTTAGGCACCCCTGAAGTGACCCAGCGTGATCAAGGAGGCTGCAGTTAAATAGGAGAGAGGACTCCATTTGTGCCTCAGTGACATAAAAGCCATTTTACCCAGTTCGGATTCTCTAGAGTGCTCCATTTGCTATGACTTGGAAATTCTCTTCCTTGCTTTTTCTCCCTCGTTTTCATCCCCAGAATGAAATACATGACGTAGAAAGTGTAAAATGCGGTATAAAATTGCTTACACTCATGAGTTTTCTGTCCTTTTTGATATATTTAATCTCTGTGGTGGGTTTGTGAGTATGTATAAGATTCCAAGAAGCGGGCTTTATCTATCACTATAAAAGACTTATTATTCAGGGGCTGATTTGTCACTTGATCAAGTGTGTCTTTCTCATCAAGTCTGTTGGTTAATATGGATTTACCAAGTAGGGATTGTGTAAGCTGCCGTGGAGAAGACTCGGGGGTTGGGAGGGTAGCAATAAGAAAGAGAAAGAACATTCTTTGCTCTGAAGGACCTCATAGTTAGATTCAGCATTTAGAAGATGCTCGACACAGTATAATTAATGAATATCTACTGTGAGAAGTTGAATTGTGTTCCCCCACCAATAAAAGATAGGTTGAAATTCTAATCCCTAATACCTCAGACTGAGATCTTCTTTGGAAATAGGGTCATTACAGATATAATTAGTTAAGATGAGGTCATCCTGGAAGGGGAAGTATTTCTAATTCAATATGACTGGTGTTCCTATGAGAAGACAGCTATGTAAAGACATAAAAACACAGGGACTATTCCATGTAAAGACAAAGGCAGAAATTGAAGTCATGCAGCTGTCCCTAAGGAACAGCAAAGATCGCCAGCAAACCACCAGGGGCTGGAACAGGTGAAGAAGGAGCCTCCACTAGAGGCTTCAGGGAGAACTTGGTCTGGCCAACACTTTGATTTCAGACTTCTAGCCTCCAGATCAGTGAGAGAATAACTTTGTGTTGTTTTAAGCCATCCGATTCATGGTACTTTGTTACAGCAGTTCTAGGAAACCAATATGCCTATCAACTCTCTACAAATCCAAGTATATAGAGTTTAGAAAGGAGGGTGCATTTATTTGTTCTCCTTTCCAACAAGCCAGCATGCCCCTATTACCTGGCCTGTGTTCTTTTAATGCCTAGTGTCCTTGCTGGTTTTTCAGATGTTGGTAGTTATCTTTTTACCCTCTCCTTTCTCCAAGAAACCTTCCCTGACCTCACTGGGCTAGGGTAGATGTCCTGCCTCTGTCACCTCATCGTGTCCTATGAACACATCTTTTGACGTTTTTGTCGAGATGTCTGTATTCCCTTACTATGCAAAGAACTCCTTTAAGAACAGGGGCCATCCTACTGTCCTGGGATGTAAGTATAATGCTTTGCTCACAGCCAGTGCTAATGTTTGTTGCACTAAACTAGAGGAAGTGAACTATAAAATAAATTCAAACGAATGGATAAATGAGGACTCAGCTGCTTACAAGATGCTCAGCAATTATTCAATCAATGCGTGAA
The DNA here is from genome assembly GCF_000956105.1 of Propithecus coquereli. NCBI lineage: Eukaryota > Metazoa > Chordata > Mammalia > Primates > Indriidae > Propithecus > Propithecus coquereli. Next base: position 7,060,691 of record NW_012155729.1, read on the forward strand.
AGACTAGACAAGTTAACTGATCATATTAAGTATTGCAATGCCACTAGTTATTAGTATTATTATTTTTTGGCATGATGGGGAAAAGACTCCTGCATAGTACAGGAAAGGCTTCCAGAGTGTGACTGTTGGAGTGGTGTGTTGGAATATCAGTTCCTCCTGTCGATAAGCCAAGAAACGCTCTCAGGAGTGTGCTCTGTGTGCCTGTCTGCCTGAGACAAAATATTGATATTATCCGGATTTCAACCCAGAGAGTCTGATTCCTCCAAAATTAATCAGTGACTATGTATTCCTTCAGCGACGAGTGTCATCAAACTAGAATACTAGCGTTTGTGGGAGATTTTTTATGTTTCCCTCTATCTTTTAGAAGCTTAATGTCCTATTGGAGGATATGGACATTTGTTCCCTTTGCATCCGCTGTGTGCGAGGTGCCACGTGCTCAGCCTACGCAGTAATTGCATGGGAACTGGGGAAAGAAGTCTGACTTTAGCATGAAAGTAAGCATTTCATTGAAAAGCTGGACTTCAAGTTCGGATTTGAAGAATGGAGGTGGTTTTTCTGTTTTATTTACTTATTTATTTTAGGTAAAAATTAGAGAAGGGGGCAGGCATTCTGACAGAGTTACTAATCTGAAGACAGAGTTTGGAATACATAATCGATATTTTAGAGAAATATCTAAATGTAGATTAGGCTTCCAGGGATGAAAGATGAGTCTAGGATGATAGGCTGGTAGCACGTTGTGTCTTAAATACCAAACTAAGTCATCTAGAGTTTATTCACTAGGCATTAGAAGCCTCTAAAAGTTTTTGACCAGGTAAGGAACATAATTATAATAATAATAACTCACATTTATTGAATACCAGGCAATGTGATTGGTGCTTTTCCTACTCTGTGACACTTAATGCTCTCAACAAGCGTATGAGAGGGGTTTTATTATCCCCTTTTATAAATAAGAAAAATCACAGATCCTGTGAGTGATAGTTTGAGTTTATCTGACTCCAAAGCCTCTGGACATTTTCACTACCCTAATGGCTTTCAGAGGTACTTGGCACAACCCTATGGTATGTGGGTCTTAGGGTCTTAGGGTCATTAGGGTCTTCTGAAGAAATGGTATGGATAGTCAGTTGGCCCAGATGGGCAGGACTCCTGGACTAAACTGGGCCTCATAGCTCACTTGAACTAGTGAGATGCCACTTTTTTCTGCTGTATACGGCATACCACAGAGTGTTAATTAAAGAAATGGCCAACCAGGAAGCAAGTAACTAAGGATCCGGCAACAAGTTCTGGTTTGGCCCTATGATATACAACATTGTCATCGTCAACTTCATGAAGACATTGGATGCACTGTTGCTGGTACTATGTGGCTTGGAAGAATAGCTTATACTTTGAACAGCAAACTTAAGATTTAGAGAGATTCCAAAAGGCTAAAACCTGGATCAAATAATAAAGTTCATAATTAACAGATATATACATGTGCAATTTGCATTTATGTTCAAAAAATGAATTACATAAACAGACTACAGCAATGGTTCTCAGCATTGTCCCTGGTTAGCGGCTTCTGCATCACCTGGGAACATGTTAGAAATGCAAATTCTTGGGCCTCAACCTCATCCTATTAAATCAGAAACTCTGGGGAGAGGGCTCAGCAGTCTGTGTTAACGAGCCTTCCAGATGTTTCTGATGCAGGCTAACACTGGAGACCACTGGGCTAGAAAGACCAACCCACCCTCCCTTCTTGCTTTCCTTTCTTTCTTTCTTTTTATTCCGCCTTATTCCAGAAAGGATTTGGCATGGAAAATCTGACTTAACAATAGTTTGTGTATAAGAACAAAGGTTTTATTTAACAAAAAATTTACTATGACTCAATATATGATGTGGCTGCTGCCCAAAGTAGTTTGCATTAAAGGTAGTGACCAGAACAGGGAAGTGATAGCTACTCCCCTCTCCATATTCAACACAGTCCCTATATTCTCCATATTTGCTGGACCATATCTGGAGCTCGTCAAGGAACTAATTTTAAGAGAGACATTGCAAAGGGGCTTGACAAGGATGGTGAAGCACCTCGAACCTTGTCCTGAAGGGAGCATTTGAGAGAAGCCACCTCTTTGAGTGGGGTCTGACATACAGAAGAAAGAATTTTACATCTTGCTCCAAGAGAGCAAAATACAATATTGGAAAGCCTTCTCCATTGGTATTAAGAGGGCAAGACAGTAGTCCAGGCACTTCTTACAGGGCCTTAGTAGCACATCTAAGTGCTTCAGGCTTCTTTTCATTTAGCTACCGAATGTAGATCATCAAGGCCATGATACTCACTCCACAGACATTTGGTGAAGACTACAGAACATGGAAGGAAAAATGTTTAAATATTTGAAAATCTACAATGACTGTACAAATATGAGATAGCGGTACTATTAACTAAGACTATTGAGGGAAATTTTAAGTCCAAGATAAAGACGAATCCCAACAATATGAATTATCCAAAAGTGGGCTGACCTTTCTCATAAAGTAGTGGTGTCGCTGTCATGAGAGGTCTTTAGACAGAGAGATATTAGAGAACGAATTGTATTGGGTTGAAGCAGATGGCCTCTAAGTGCCTTTCCAATGCTAGTATTTCAGAATACTTAAGTTAATGACACGGGGTCAAGCAGATCTGAGAGAATCATGCTCAGAGCCAGCAGAGCGAATGTTTGATGCAGCATTTGTTAATCACTCCTTGAGAGTCACTGAAACATTTAACACATTTAAATACATTTCAACATTAAATGCAATTAGAGCAGTAAAAGCATTAAATGCATTTGAAAATAAGATGGGCCCACACTAGTTAACCTGGTGTCAGTTTTTCTCTACAGCCCTATGGTTAAATTCCCTTTCCTCTAGAAGAACTCTGATTGAATTGGTCCCTTGGTTCTCCTGCAGGTCTGTTGATGTCTGAACATGGAAAGTAACATTGGATTCTCAACATTTTCTTATAACTCTTTGCAATGTCTCATAGGAGTGTAAGAGATGTCGCCCTTAGTGTCTAAGCCAAATCCTGAGTTGATTTACAGCTTTATTCTTTTAAGACTAAGATTTTCTCTGGCTATAATTTTGCATCTAGGACTTCCATTTGTTTTTCCCCCTCAAACTATTGGGTAACATCAGTGACTTTCACCTTTATCCACTCCCTGGTTGGCTGCTTTCCAATGGCAGAGAAATGAATGGATGCTTTTGTGTAGGGAGTTTTGTAATTGAGTAAAGAGCTTAGAGTCTTGCTAAAGGCGATATGTGGGTATTTTGGACATATTATGTATAATGTATATATATCAGTAATGTAATGAAGGTGGTATTCAAACATCACTGTGGGTGGTTGTTAAGCCAGAGACAGCTAAATCTCATTTTTCAATACATTAGAAGCCCTCCTTTTTAATTCAATTGTTGATCAGTTATTTAAAGAAAAAAAATCAGTTAAAGCAGGGGATTGTAAAACACAAGAGAGAAAAACAGAGAGAAAGATGCAAACCGTACATTTTTTTAACTTACAACAAATATATGTGTATGTATGTACACACACACACACATACACACACACATACAAATTCACATGCAGAGGCTGAGTTCTTTATGAATGGCCAAGGACTTTTCTTTGACATGGCTTTGCCAGTTGCCAATCCATGTCATATGTTTTACATAAACCACATCCAAACATCATCTACGATTTCTAATTTTTACTTTCACTCCTTGAAGTAGTGAGAGTTTAAGGACAATTGATGAGCAACCTGAGTGCAGGATCCTTCTAGATTTTTATATTATTTTTTATAGCTATCTCTCTCACACCTAAAATTAGAAAAATTTTTTATTGTGGTGAAATATACATAAAAATTACCTTTTAACCATTCTTTAAGTATACAACCTAGAGGCATTAAATATATTCACAATATTGTACAGCTATCACCACTATTCATTTCCAGGACATTTTTTTTTAATTCCATACAGAAACTCTGTACCCATTAAAATATAATTCCCCGTTACTCTCTACACGCAGTCTCTAGTAACCTCTATTCTGGTTTCTATCTCTATGAATTTGCCTATTCTAGGTACCTCATGTCAGTGGAATCATACAATATTTGTCCTTTTGTGACTGGCTTCAAGGTTCATCCATGTTGTAGCATGTGTCAGAATTTTATTCTTTTTATGGCTGAGAAATATTCCACAGTATGAATATTTACATTTTGTTTATGCATTCATCTGTTGGTGGACACAGGTTTCTGCCACTTTTTGCCTATTGTGAATAATGTTGCTATGAAAATTGATGTACAAGTAAGTATCTGTTTGAGTCCCTACTTTCAGTTCTTTGGGGTATAGACCTAGGATCGGAATTTCTGGATCATATGGTAATTTTATGTTTACCTTTTTGAGGAACTGCCAAACTATTTTCCAAACAACTTTCCTTCTTGTGGCAACTGATCTTTATGAAGACTTTTCAAGGCATTCAACTTGGTTTTTTACAGAAAAAACAGAAGGAACATCCTCTTTCAGTCCTGTATTTCATCAGTTTCTTAACCATTTAAATAACTTGTATAATTGCAGTAACAAGTCCAAGTGTCATAAACAGGTTTTAAGATGTATACAATTGATGTTTTACTAAGTATACAGCTCAACTGGTAAGACCAGAAGTGCTTGGAGGGTAAGTTTCCAGAAAGGATCCCCAGTGTGCCGTGGGCCTCGGCTAACCAGTTACAGAGCACACAACGCATGTCGAATACTGGTTAACCTGACCAGTTAAGTGGAGCCCTGTTAAGAGAGCTTCTACTATTCAACCCAATTATCGTTGCCATAATAAGATGTATAAAGAAATTTAGAAGGAAATGACTGGTGGATCTAGAAAAAAACACAACAGCTGCGTATCCCCAACTGTTAACATTCAATACCCTTATTGTTCAGAGATTGGAGAAAGGCAGATGGCAAAGGCTAAAATAGAATGGGAAGTTGACTTGTCTGATCAAACTTTTTATATAAACTCTTCAATTTAAGAAAATACTGACGGACACTAGCAGCAGGTCGATTTCCCAGGCCTTCACTTTCAGTTCCATTCAGTGCGGGTGAGAAACGGGAGATAAACAGGGAGCAGGAAGGTTGTTGCTAATCTTAGGAAGAAGCCACCTTTCAAATTAAATTAAAACTTTGAGATGTGATTAAAAGGTTTTCTAGACAGTTCTGAAGTGAAATTGTGAGGTGGTAGGAGGAATACTTTTATATAGCATCAGCCTTGTTAGTGACCCAGGTGATTAAAGGTTAGGGAAATTGCCCCTCTAAACGTGGTCTAAAGGAACCAGGTTTATTTAGCTTAGAGAGAGCAAGGAAGCACACAGAGGGGGACTTAATAATAGTCTCCAAGAATATGAAGGATGTTCTCTGAGTGATGGAAAGCAGCTGTTTCTTGTTTCCAGTAAGGACTGGATAAGAAGAATGGCGTTAAAGTGTAACAAGTGGGTTTAAGAACTCCTTGACCATAAAGTTTGAGACAACAAAACCACAAGACCAAGTCACTTCTCTGTTTCAGAATTATGTAGCTAACTAACTGTCTTCCTTGGGTGGTTCTATAACCCTGTTCCCTGTGCCCTGTTCTTGAATCTTAACACATTAACTGCCATGTGAGTTGTATTTAACTCATGCTAGTGTTGAGCCCGGGGCCTCGTGAAGCATATGTAACTCACACATCTCTTCACCTTGGGAGCCGCGTGAACAATTTTTCAAATTACATATAATTCACATACAGAAAACAATAAAAAATAACAAATTTTTCATTAAATTAGAAAGGATCATTTTGTTTTAGAAGTTTTTATTCTATTTTTGTAATAAAACACTGTTGCTCCAAGAAAAAAAATTTTTTTCTAGTGCAGCAATGTGTTAAACTAGTAAAAAGATCTATAGGACCTTTTACCCATGTGAGAGTATAAAGTTGTCCATTGTCTGAGCCCACCAGTGCTCTATGGTTGAGAAAGCCCTTATCTCTAAGTCCTCTAGTACTGTGGTCCCCCGCAACTTCCCTGCCTGGGCTCAGTACCAGTCCTTTTAGGAACTGGGCCTCGCAGCACTGTCTGAGCTCTGCCTCCCCCAACCCCCACCCTGTCCCGGGAAAAATGGTCTTCCATGAAACTGGTCCCTGGTGCCAAAATATTTGGGGACTGCTGCAGTGAGATTTATTAATAAAAGAGAAAAAGCTTCAGAGTCTCTTTGCTTCCCTTTGGTCTCTTTTTAAAGCAAGATAATATAGATTTACTCCTTTTCCGTAAGGTAAAGAATTTCCATAGATTTGACAGTCTGTGTTTTTCCTGCCCATTTGGTCAATATGGTCATGACTTTTTTTTTTAAAGATTATGTATCTTCAGTGAGACTGAATATACATACATACGTGTGTGTATATAGATGTCATAGACATTTGATATATGACATGTATATCCTATATAGTTAATTCAACAATGAAAGTAATGTTTTGTTCTAGGTCGTGTGTCTGTTAGCTATATGAAAATGAATTAAGATAGACACCGTGCTATTGGGAGCATGGCAGATAGGCAGAGCATTATGTAATATGGCGTCATTACAGAAGATCAGCTAGGGGAAGAATTGAAGGACAGAAAAATGAGTACTGTGAGTGTTATTAATTTTTAGCCAATGAGGCAGATGGAAATGCCTGAAAACTTCTTCTCAACTATTATTTTTATCATTGTTATCCCATATTAGGTGAATTATACCATTTATTCTGAATTGGATAAGTGGTGTCTTATTTGCCCAACTAGGAGTATCTTCAAGGCAAGGTTTGATTCCCAGAGGATTGACTGCTGTTAAGCTGTATCTTTAAAGTTATAGCTCTATGTCAGCATTCATTGTCTATACATTCTACCATGTTATAATTTCATCTCGTACTGATATTTGTTTTCATCTTATTTCAAAATCTTTGCCTCTATCGTTGAATATTTTCTGCCGTCTGGAAAGGGTGGAGGGTGAATCATGATGCAATTCTGACTCCCACAACTTATTTGGCTTTCAAAAATCCAACACTGAAGTGGGAAGATGATTTAGGGTTGGGCTTCGAATCCCCTCTCCATCCTTGTTGACTGGGAGGCCTAGGAAAAGTTACTTCACCTCCCTGAGTTTCAGTTTTCTTAATCTACCCTACAGGAATGTTTTAAGCATTGAATTAAATGAAATAATGTGTGGCAAGCCCAGAACCCAGTGTACCCAGCCCTCACGTCATGTCTATTTGCTTTCTTTAATTCACAAAGAGCATTTCTTACCTACGATGAAATTTTGATTACTTCTACATTCTCTTCTTTTAGTGCCGTACTTTGAACCATAGGAGCAGGTCTATAAAATAGCCTTTGTCTAAAATTCATGAGGGCTCCCAAGGGTCCAGTTGTAGGAATCTCTTTCCTTTTCTGTACTTAATCCGGAAAAAAAGTCTACTATAATGCCAAATATTTCAGGAAGTGTTTGTTGCCAAATTACCTGAAACAACTCATGTGCACACGGAAGGAAAGTACATTTTAAAATCGATGAGAACATTATGCATTTTTGTTTTACAAGCTTTAAAGGAGGGTTAATAAATCTTCTAGATGTTCAAATAATCATTTAATAGACATTCATTCAATTCAATGCTATGCTTTGAAATGATATCAAATTGAAGACATGATCTCTGACCTGGGGAAGTTTATGAACTTGTTGGAGAGACCAAACTCATATGTATAAAATGACCACAAAACAGTTAGACTTAATATCAGGAAGGGCAGTATAAAATGACAGGGCTTGAGCCCCCAAGTACTGAGGAAAGGCAGGATACAGGGTTTGGATAGGGATTTACTACAGCTCTAGGATACTTAGGATTGTGATTTGGTTCATAAAACCCTATTGTCTCAATATAGAACTTTTAAAAAGCCACCTAAAATGTTCACTTATAGAAAAGCAAGAACATAATACAGTTGCTCTTTACTTACTTGCAATAAATGCGTCTTTCTAAAGTCTCAGTGTGTAGGCTGCTTTGCTTTGAGACACTTGTCTATATACCACGCCAGACTGCTCCTGCCCAAATTCAGTCTTAGTCTGCAGGATATGGACATCTTTATAAATCACAACAAGTCACATTGAGAGTAAAACTCCCAGCTTACCTCAAAAGCTGAGGAATGGCATGTATTTTAATGCCAGTGGATTTAGGAACCAAGGTTAGAATCGTTCTCTCTTTATCAGAAGGAGATTTATAATTCAGAGCCTTGGAGAGTGAGCATGGCCCTCTGAACTGGACCTCTCCTCCTGTCCCTCCTCGTACCCCAGCTCCCCAAATTAAATAAGTAGGGAAGCAGAACAACAAAACCATTAACTTAATAGCACACAATTTATGGTTGAAATCTTGCAAAGCTTATGTCAGCAAAGTAAAATAATTACTGTCACTTTCTTTTAGACACTTGGCTTTATGGTTCCTGTCACCTTTATCATAACATGCAGCTGATTTAGTAGCTCTATTTTTCATGGCAAATGGCCTGGTGTTATGTTTTTATGCATGTGGCCATGCTATTGAGACAACAATGCATGGATATACTACAGTGGAGCTAAATTTAGATAATGAATGGGAATACTGTTAAAGGTTTTGGTTTAGTCATGCTGTCAGTATGCCAACTGAGCTTTATTCTCTTGCTCTTTCCCCCTCTAGATTCTCAAATCCAAAGATTTAGCATCTCCAACCCAGCGCTACATCGACAGCAAAGTCGTGAAAACAAGAGCAGAAGGCGAATGGCTGTCCTTTGATGTGACTGATGCTGTTCATGAATGGCTTCACCATAAAGGTTACAAATCACTCTCTTTTTTCCTCCCTAGATGTTCAGTAGCCTTAAGTTACTGTAAATTGATTGCAGATTTAAGGGTATAGACACACATACAAATGACCTCCTTGACTTAATGTTTTCCAGACAGGAACCTGGGATTTAAAATAAGTTTACACTGTCCCTGCTGCACTTTTGTACCGTCGAATAATTACATCATCCCAAATAAAAGCGAAGAACTAGAAGCAAGATTTGCAGGTAACTGAAACTTGGTTGTATGAGACGGGGGAGGGAAGGACCTATGTTGATAATGTCATGGGGGATAAAATCAGTTTGCGTGTGAAAATGGGATTGTTTCGTGAGGCCTGAAGACATTTGTTTGGACGGTGATGTGATTGGATAAAGATATATGAAAGGAATAAAGGATTGGAAGAAAGGGATGGATTCCCAGTTTATACTGCAAGATACCCAGTGATGACTCTGTCAATACTAACTGACTGACTCCGAACTATTAACTAGTCAATTTTTGAGACCTTTATTGTTCATTTTAGCAAACCAACTTTCCATCTATACTGATACTATAGAAGAAGATAGCATGCATTCAAGGAAATCCATTGATAATCCCCCAAACCAGATGGCAGGAACTGACAACCATGTTTCACAGAGGAAAGGAATCCCCTTGTTCCATGGCTTCCATAAGTAACCTTCCTTATATTGGAACATTCCATCTTTCCTAGCCTGTACCCAATAGTTCAAGTGGCTTCCTTATCAGACTTTTATGCTAGTTTATAAACACATTTAAAAAGTTTTAATTTTCCCCATGCACACCTTTAAGTGAATTAGCCAAAAGTCAGGGACAATGAGGAGATGCCAAGGGTACAAGTCACTTCAGGTATGAGATACTGACTTGTGGATGAGGAGGGGCGAGAGGGAAGTCTGTCCCCATATGCTGGTGCCTCAAGGGCCTGCAACGCCAGGTCAGGGAGCTGGTTTCCCTGCCCTGGTAACATCCTCCGGGACCTCCATCCACTTTTAGAAGGCTACAGTGGCCCTCGCTTGTGGAAAAATACTCCCAGAGGCCTAGAGATTTATTTAAATCTCTAACCTAGTCAGGATTCTCTGGAGTGTGGAGATTAAATGCTTAAACTGGCAGTCTCTTGAGCATGCTTCGGGGAGCTCAAGTTTCTAAATCTCAGATGGAATCAGGAAAGTGTTGAGGATGCCATAAAATAAATGAAAAAGCCCTTTCTTCACAGCTTCCCAAAATAGCATTAGGTAAGGGTGACTTCTGTTTCACTTGAACCTCACGCATTGCAATTTAGCTAAGTCTCAGTTTATGTTCATTAGGAAAGTCTTTTGAGTTTAGTAGTCTTAGGAAGAGCGTGAACCAGTGGGTAACAAGGCATCATCTATTGCCATGTGTTCAGTTGTTGAGGGTCTGAGCACAGCCTAAACTGAGGATTGACTAAAATAAACTACCTAGGTTGCCCTTGGACTATAGGTCAAAGACTTCTTCTGTAGTGACTTTCATAACCAACAGCCCTGCCTTTGACACTGAACTGCCCCTTCTGACAAGAGCCCCATTTAAAAGCGTTCAGTGTCACGTGCAGTAGTCCTGTCGTGCTGTGTCTATTTCCACGGGGAATGACTAGAGCTAGCTGATACTGCTGTGGTGGTCATCACTGCTATTTGTGACAATATACAAAAGAAAAAAAATATGGCTAATTATATTTGATGAAGGTAAAGCTAAATGTTTATTACCCAAATGCATTTTTTCAAGGTATTGATGGCACCTCCACATATACCAGTGGTGATCAGAAAACTATAAAGTCCACTAGGAAAAAAAACAGTGGGAAGACCCCACATCTCCTGCTAATGTTATTGCCCTCCTACAGACTTGAGTCACATCAGAGCAACCGGCGGAAGAAGCGTGCTTTGGATGCAGCCTATTGCTTTAGGTAAAGGAAATAAAAATAAAGTAATTGCATCTGTTACCTCTTGTACTGCCTTTTGCTTTTCTTCTACCACATAATGACCTGAATGGAACTCATTGTTTAAGGCCAGGTATGGTACAGGATAGCTCTGGCATCTCATAACGTCATTCTTCCCAGAGGCTTAAAACAGTTTATCGCTGTGTTGTGTTCATCAGCTCTTTAGCATTGAACCAACTGTGAAAGGAGAAAACTAGCCCCCTGATTTTTTTCCCCCAAATCCCTCTGAAGTGCTTTGGTGCGGAAGAAGGAAATGAGCTCTCTGCTCCCCAGAACAAATACAAGTTTATTTGAGGTGCTTGATGCCAACTCTTTAATTAAGGAAGACCCAGCATCTATATGAAGCCTTCCCCCACTACAGAGTGTGCATGGTTGTACCTCTTTCATAGCAGCAGAGATGAGACAGCAGAAGAATGCCATCTGCCGTGTCTTGAGCTACAGAATGTGAGAGAAGTAAGAGAACAGGGCAGGAAGAATTTATTTCCCATTGCCACAGGAGTTCATGGAGGAAGAGTGTGAATGTTCTGGGGCAGCACAGGGTCCTCACTGATAAAGTGCTCAAAGTGTCAGACGTCATGAGTAACGTGGCAGTTTTTGGTTGCCAGAGCCAGCGGTTGCACTCAGCAAGACTCCACGTTTCCTAATTTCTGGTTCATTCTAAATAAAGGACATGCAGTGAAATAAAGGATCTATTCTCAAAGGAAAAATGGTTCTTTGAAAATTGCCATTGTCCTTTATTCATCTTATCTTTGAAAGGGCAAGAGAGGCTGGATGGCAGACCTGCTCAGCGTTGACTGGAAAGGCTTTGGTCCCTCCCAGCCACTCTCTGCTTATATCTAGTCATTTGAGGGCAGAGGTTTGACTTTCTAGGTCACAGACAAGGGAGTCGGGGCATAGGGCTGATAAGGGAAGGAAGCCCAGCAAATCAGCCCAGCACCCCATCATGAAAGCCACTTGAGATTACAGTAAAACCATTAAGATCTGGTTCATGATATTTGCTCATTAGATGTTTGTTGATTAAATGAATGAGTCATTTTTCTGGTTTGGGGTGAGGCAGGGATGGGGTGGCATGGTAAATCAGCTTTAAAATCTCCACTGCTCTTTATTTATTTATTTTTAACAGAAATGTGCAGGAAAATTGCTGCCTACGTCCACTATACATTGATTTCAAGAAAGATCTTGGCTGGAAATGGATACATGAGCCCAGGGGGTACCATGCTAACTTCTGTGCGGGAGCATGCCCCTATTTATGGAGTTCAGACACTCAGCACAGTAAGGTACGTGCTGGGCTAATTTGCTGCTTTTATTCTCAGGTTACCAATGTACACCTGCTGATAGTATTTCCAAATGAATTATAATTAGCCTGTTGCGCTTTTACCATCACACATGTATGGGTGCTGGAGAAATCCTTTTAGATGGGGAGGAAGAATGTAGGCTGCAGGTGAAATCAGAAGGTAAGACTGATCAATTTGGAACGATAGGTCTCGCCTTCCCGATTAGATTATAGGCAACTCGAGGGAAGTTTTGTTGAATTTTTTTCTTTATTTCCTATTCTTTTTTAAAAAAATAATGTTTGATACATAATAATTTATGGGGTACATGTGATATTTTGATACAGGCATACAATGTGTAATAGTTAAATCAGGGTAATTAGGATATCCATCACCTCAAAGATTTGTCATTTCTTTGTGTTGACAGCATTTCAGATCTTCTGTTCTAGCTGTTTTGAAATGCACAATAAATTATTGTTAACTATAGTCACGCTACTGTGGCTATTAAATACTAGAACTTAATCCTTCTAGCTAACTGTATTTTTGTACCCATTGACCAACCTCTCTTCATCTCCTCCAGTCCCAGCCTGCTCTCTATCTCCATTCTTTTTGTTTTTCTTTTTGTTTTTTTGAAACAGATTCTCTCTATGTTGCTTGGGCTAGAGTGCAGTCATGTCATCATAGCTCACTACAACCTCAAACTCCTGGGCTCAAGCGATCCTCCTGCCTCAGCCTCCCGAGTAGCTGGGACTATAGGCATGCGCCACCATGACTGGCTAATTTTTCTACTTTTTGTAGTGATCGGGTCTTGCTTTTGCTCAGGTTGGTCTCAAACTCCTGGCCTCAAGCGGTCCTCCCATCTTGGCCTCCCAGAGTGCTAGGATTATAGGCATAAGCCACCTTGCCGAGCTTCTGTCTCCATTCTTCAAAGCTATAAGCATAAATAGGTAGCAAAAAACAAAAGCAAAACCTTTTGAATCAATATATCACACAGTGTCATATGTAGCTGAAGTGCGAAGGGACCCAGGTCTCCATCTAATAAAAGAATCTGTTATCACCTCCATCAGGTACTGTCACATTAGAAAGAACAATGGGACTTCAGTTGATGCTTTGGCATAGTGGTTTACTAGTGTATGACAATTAGAAAGTAATTCAACTTCTCTGAACCTCGATTTCTTATCGGTAAAAAGGAACGTCTATATTAAAAATTATTGTTAAAATAATAACGCCAAACTCAACGGTTGATATGAAGTACAAAAAGATGATATATGTGAAAATGACTTGAAAGTTAATATCTCTAAGTCTTGTGAACAGTAACCAGAAGTAAACAAGAATCTGACTATTTTATCAAGTTCTTCCAATGAGGGTAGACGGCTACTTCAGAAGGCAGGTCCTAGACTGCATGTTACAAGTTCCCAGCCCCAATTAATGAAGATTTTTTCTAAGTAATAATGATATTTGTTCATATGCTTCATCCCGATGGCTCATAATGTAGGATTTTAGAGATGGAAAGGACTTCGTAAGTTATCTTGTCGAAATCTTTCATTTTTCTAAATAAATTGGAGTATAGATCA
>NW_012155729.1:7075897-7077596 GCF_000956105.1 Propithecus coquereli
TTTAATACAAATTTAGGTGACATTAAATTGGCCTGAGAAGACACTTAATTTAGGAAGATTTCACATTGCAGACAGGTGTCTTTTCCTATACCCAGGGGTAGATGAAAGCTCTGATGAGAGCTTCAATAAAACATTTTATTCTTCTACATATCCATGTATTCATTTCTTCACGTAGCACACAAATCTTATTTTTTCCAGTGAAGATTTACTAGGGCGATAATGTCAAAACAAAACAAACTCTATAGAATCCCTGACCTCGAGGGAATTCTTAATCTAGACAGGAATTGAAAATATATACTCATGAAACAACTTGATTTACAGAACAGAATATAAACAAGACTAAATGCTAAGAGGATCGAGTTTTGCAAGGGCCTGGGAAGTGATCAGAGTAAAGACTAATTGGAAAAATTGGGAAAATCTGTTGAATGAGCAATTTTGTCCAATCTGATTTTTATAAAATCATTTGTTTGAGATGTATGAACAAAAGCGTTCTGTGTGGGAAAAGGGTGAATTTGGTGATTGCTAAGGACACATCCCAATTTCCCAATTTGACCATAATTTAGAGTTAAGAAAAGGAAATTATAAATCAAAAATGATTTAAATTGCTTAATTAGTGCTGTGACTGATAACGGTATGGAATGGTTCTTTAAAACAGAATAATTGCCCTTTTTTTTTTTTTTTTTGCTCTTTCCCTATGCTGTCTCTCCTGTCCTGTGTCCTTTCAGATCCTTAGCATATATAATAGCATAAATCCAGAAGCATCTGCTTCTCCTTGCTGCGTGCCCCAAGATTTAGATCCGCTAACCATTCTCTACTACATCGGCAAAACCCCCAAGATTGAACATCTTTCTAATATGATCGTGAAGTCTTGCAAATGCAGCTAAGATTCTTGGGAAACTGGCAAGATGTAAATCACAATGATGATGATAATGACAACGACTACAATGACGATGTTTGTGACAAGAAAACATAAGAGAGCCTTGGTTCATCGGCGTTAAAAAATTTTGAAAGAGCGGTACTAGTTCAAACACTTTGGAAGTCTGTGTTCTGTCTGTTAAAACTGGCATCCGAAACAAAAAAAGTCGAAGGCCTTATTCTACATTTCACCTACTTTATAAGTGAGAGAGACAAGAAGCAAAATCTTTTTTTTTTTTTTTAAGGAAAAAATAAACACTGGAAGAATTTGTTAGTGTTAATTATGTGAACAAACAACAACAACAACAAAAAAAACAACAACAGGAAAATCCCATTAAGTGGAGTTGCTGTACGTACCGTTCCTATCCCATGCCTCACTTGATTTTTCTGTATTGCTATGCAATAGGCAGCCTTCCCAGTCTTACTCTTAGAGTTAACAGTGAGTTATTTATTGTGTGTTACTATATAATGAACGTTTCATTGCCCTTGGAAAATAAAACAGGTGTATAAAGTGGAGACCAAATACTTTGCCAGAAACTCATGGATGGCTTAAGGAACTTGAACTCAAACGAGCCAGAAAAAAAAGAGGTCATATTAATGGGATGAAAACCCAAGCGAGTTATTATATGACCAAGTAAGTCTGCATTAAGATAAAGACCCTGAAAACACATGTTATGTACCAACTGCCTAAGGAAGCTTCTTGTAAGGTCCAAAAACTAAAAAGCCTGTTAATAAAAGAAACTTTCAGTCAGAATAAGTCTGTAAGATTTTTTTTTTTCTTTTT
>NW_012155729.1:7077646-7078839 GCF_000956105.1 Propithecus coquereli
ATGGCTCATAATGTAGGATTTTAGAGATGGAAAGGACTTCGTAAGTTATCTTGTCGAAATCTTTCATTTTTCTAAATAAATTGGAGTATAGATCATGTACGTGATGCCCAAGATGAAACAGAAAATTAGTGACAAAAACAATGCTTGGAACGCAGGCCTCCTTGTTTTATAACCAGGCCTCCATTTGCTCTGTCTTAGTGGGTTTAATTCCTAAAATGTGGCTACACATTGGGGTTTCTATTCTGCTATTTATGCCTCTGTAAATCTCCCTATTAAAGAGGCATTAGAAAAATTGCCTTCACTGCAGGGTAGGAAAATGAATCTGCTGCCAAAAAGCTCACATAATGCATTCAGCTGGATTCAAGAGTTTCAGGGTTATCAATTATTTTAGACAATCTGTAGTATAACAATTCCTCTGTAGTTCGTATGAAAAATCATGTGTTAGTGGAATACGGAGTACTTTTATTTATAAATGCCTGCATATGCTGGAATTTAAATCGACAAATATGGCTCCCCTTCCTTCAGCTGTTTTCCTGACTCCCCCGTAGACTTTGGCACTCTGGGGTGACCATGTGCTTGGCCATGTGAGGGAAGCTTGCTCATGCCTGTCCCTTTGTCTGAGCTCTCTGGCCAGGCTGCCTCATCTGGGCTGCGGCAGCAGTAGCTGTAATGTGGGCAAGGCCCCGTTGCCAAGTAGAAACATAATTCTCCTCTCTGATACACAGAGGGAGTGTGTGAAGGCTGAGACCATGCTTGTTTTTCAAGGAGAGAGGAAGAATAACTGTCATGGTCACAAATATGTGGTTTGGACAGTTACCCAAAAAGCCAGAGGTAGCTTAATAAAGTAGTCAGTGTTGCTGTGCTGAACGGATCTTCTGTCTTAGGCTGAAAAAATTGCAGCGAATCTCGAGGAAAAGGTCACTTGCTGTTTGACTAACACATTAATGGCATCCTTGGAAATGTCCCTGTATCATCAGCAGGGAACCTACATATTTCCATTAGTCAAAGTCACACACCCCTCTGGTAGAGAATGGGGTGAAAGGTACAAGATTAACTCTAGAACTTTCTCTTCATTCTGGTTTAGGGCTTGCTATTCACTCCTCCACCTCAGCTACCACCATTTATCACATGGAAGATTAATGGAGGGGTGATGATGATGATAATTATTATTGTTTTAAGCAAAGTGTAAGAAA
>NW_012155729.1:7082744-7083360 GCF_000956105.1 Propithecus coquereli
ATGACCAATTACGCTGTATTTTAACACAATGTATGTCTGTTTTTGTGGTGCTCTAGTGGTAAATAAATTATTTCAATTATATGTTGATGTCTTTTTCCTATCAGTTACCATCATTGAGCCTAGAAAACACCTGTGATGCAACCAGAATATTCTCAAGGTGGAAAAGTCACACCACCTTTCAAATTGCCCCTTTGTGCTTTTCTCTTAAGGATAGTCACTTCAGAAAGGTCATGCTTTATAACTCAAGAGCCAGGGCATATCTACCAAGGGCTGAAGAAAGCCCTGTGCAGTCTTTTTATTCTCTTGTTTATTGCTAGTTGGTAATTGTTTGAGATTGAGTTTCCATCCAGCTTGACTGTCTACCAGAAAAAAATGCAGAGAGATGTTTGCACCATGCTTTGGCTTTCTGGTTCTATGTTCTGCCAACCCCAAGGCCAAAAGAACTGGTCTAGACAGTATCCCCTGTAGCCCTATAACTTGGATAGTTGCTGAGACTGCCAGATATAACAAGAGCCACGTGCTTTTTGGGGATGGTTGTTTTGGGAGCAGCTACTCGTCTCTCAGTTTTACCCTTACCACTGCACCAAAAAGAGAAAAAAAAGAAAAAAAAAAAAAA
>NW_012155729.1:7096925-7099018 GCF_000956105.1 Propithecus coquereli
ACACTCGTTTCTCTAGGAATTTCAGTCATCTCAGCTCCATTCCCTGTAAGGAGATGCTTGTGTATCTGTCTAGCCCTCTAAAAGCAATGGCGCCCATCTCCCAAAAAAGAAGCATCTTTATCATCATTCCATTGCATGGTGAGGGCAGGGTTGGATCTCTTGGGAAAATGTCAAGTATCAAACATGAAATGTTTAGAGGATCATAGTTTGTTATTTCCCTGCCCCCCCCCCCACCAAAAAAGATGGATCCTAGGACAAAAATGAGAATTGTTTCTTCACATGGCGGGGCCTGCAGGAGGTTGTCATGGAAGTTTGGCAAGTGGGATGGTCTGTGATCCATCATCTCAACTAGACATTTCCTGTGGGCCTGAATTTTTCTATGAGAACTTTCTTGAAAATTTCTCTTGTAGAGAGTCCTTCCCTAGTGACAGTTCTTGATTGTCTCTTCCCAAATGATAGTTTGTCTTTGCTAGCAGTCCCCAATAGACTCAATTGCTTATGACCAAAAAAAAAAAAAAAAGCAATTCGATTTTGCTAATTTCTTTCAAAAATTAAATCAATTGAGTAGTGAAAATAATAATAATTATTTTTTATGTTCAACAACTGTTTTGGAGTGTGCATATGCACTTTAATGAGGAATGTTTCTGAAGTAAGAGGAACATTATCTGAGCTGATGAAATTTGCAATGAATGTTGTCCCTACTATGTTGTAGTGTTTGGTGCAATCATCTATTTTCCTCTCCCAGCTCTTGTCTGCCTGGTGTAGAGGGAAGTATAGTGCATAAGCAAAGAACTGATTTGCCTGCATGGCCCAGTATTTACTGCTTAATTAGTTCCTGGGGACCAGTTTGCTATAATTTATTTCCAAAGAAAACAGACTCTGCATGAGAATGTGAGTGCTTGACCTGTGCAGTCCTGAGATAAAATGTGTGAAATGTTAATTCATTTTGCCTAGCACATAATAAGTGCTCAACAAATTCCAGTGTCTTTTCTTCTTCTCCCTCATCATATTATTAATATATCCCTGCCTGCTGGTATCTTTCTCAGTGGCAAATCTCCCCTTAGAGACAGCCTCCATGCTTTCTTCAAACCAGTTCCAACAAGACTTGTTTGACAGTTATTACCTGGTCATCAGGCAACACCTGTGTAAGTTGCTCATCAATTAGCCCAGGTTCCTAGAGCCCTCATCTGTTCTCACAACTCACCAATTACCCATTTCTTTTGGAAAGCTGCCCTGCTATAACCATGCCAGAGTACCCCAGGGGGCAATTGGCCATTGTCTGATGTCCTTAGAGGGAGGAGGCAATCTGCATTTTTAGAAGCAGGGGGAAGGAGCAGTGCCCTGACACCTGTTGAGACTTTGGCATCCTGGGAATTCGCTCAGCCAGTTCTACAAAGGTTGTCTGCCCCTTACCATGGCAGAACACAATTGCTTTTAAAGAATGTTTGGCTAAAACATTTTCCAGGCCACATTTATCTCTCTGCAGGACTATGTTATATGTGACAACATTCCAATTTGGAGGCATGACTTGTGCCAATCCACACAGGCAATTAGAGTTGACACATTCCATGGGCTATTGGTCAAGTTCTCAACAGACCAGAAAGAAAACCCACAAAGGAAAACTTTACCAATAAAGGGAACCAATTGGAGTTGTGCATGGAGCCTTAGAGTGAATGTTTCTTCCTCAGCTTGTCTTTCTGGGCCCTTCTATGTTACTATTTCTCCTGCCAAAGCCCCCATAAGTCTAGGTGGGAAATGGTGGTGGATGCTATGGAGCGTGGCTGGATGTGGCTGATCATGGTGGGACAATACTTGGATATGGCCCACGTCAGGCTGAACCTGCAAAGCTCAGCGACTATTTCTGAAAAATAGAGTAGTTTAAAACTTCAAGTCACCTCCAGTGACATCATAGTCTATCTGAAAGCAGCCCTCACCTGGTGGAAGGGCAATGCAGGTGGTGTGAAAAGAAGCTCACCTCCAAGATCATCTGATGACCATCAGGTGTTAATATATTGATAAATGTACAAATTACATAGTAAACGAAATCACTTTTGGGGAAATTGTGACGTATGGTCCTTCCTAACTACAAATAC
>NW_012155729.1:7099068-7104265 GCF_000956105.1 Propithecus coquereli
TAATTCTAGCAAAAACTAGATCCCATCTCTTTTTTGCTAATCTACTAAATCTTCTTTCTTTTCTCTAGCCCTCCCCTTGTCTCTGCAACCACATCCTATGTGCTGAACAGTGCTGAACAAAGAAAAATAGGATCCTGGTTTTACTAACATTCCAGGTTGGAGACAATAGTGGAAATGTTATTTTTATACCTTTTTCTGGAACATGATAACTAGATCCTATGAGATTGGAGAAATCATTAATATAAATCGTAGGGAATTGTATAAGAACATATATGAATAACTTTTCCTAAAAATTGCAAAGGGGATGCTTTTCTTATATTTTTTTAATACCTCCTCGTTTTATCTGTGAGGAATGCTTTTTAAGTACCTTTTTTAAATGAAAGGATTACTTAAGGTTTTCCCCTGATTCAGTCTTTATTTCCCTGAAATACTTTGTAGTTGGTTTCTTTATTTCAACAAGTAATGGCTGTTTGGAGAAGAGATGAGTGTGTTCCTGTAATTGGGCAGAGACCTTGTAAAAGGAACAGAATGTACTGAGAGAGACTTTGTGCTGTGTGATCAAAACTAGAAAAATCATTCAGCCTAAGAGAACAGATATAATTAAACAGAAAGGCAAAAAATTAGTGGTAAAGAGAAAGGCCCAATATAATCTCTCAGACTTTCTCTCCAACGTGGGATTTTTCTCCCCTATAGGTGCCAACCCAACTGAAAGAACACAGATGTGTTACTCAGGTGACATCACCAAGGTCTGGCCAGCCCTGGAGCTGGAAACCCTCTCAGGCCCAAATCTCCATTCTGAATCATATAGAAAAATCCCGAATCTCAGGATGTTGGGAGCAAACAAGCTAACAAGTTATGTAATTCAATCCTGCTCTAAAGGCAATGTGAAGTCATGCAGTTTGGCTTGTCCTCAAGCATGGGTGTAACACTAATTTCTTCATTTGAAACAAAATTAGACTACAGAAAACAGAGGAGAACTTTAAATCAAGTGGTGGTGGTTCATTTAGTGAAGAATAAAATTTCACATCACCCCATGTGTGCATCTTCCCTTTGTTCATATCCTGGTGTTCCAAGAAACCACTGTCTGCATTCAGACTCCTTCAAAGGTGGAACACAGATAGACACTTGTGTGAGAAGCACGGAGGAGCCCCTGGGAAATCTAGCAACCCCCTGTGTATTGCCTGCTTGTTCCAGGCTCTGAGAGTCAAAGATGAGAATTATTCCTGTAGGATCTTTCCCCAAGGTTATACATAGTTTTAAATGTAAATATTCTCAATGGGTGTAGCACAGGAAACAATTTCAACCCACAGGTGCCAGCATCGATTCTGATTTATTTAATCTCCATGAGGGACCTGGAAGAGTGAGATTAGTGAGAGCAGGGTGGAAGTTCAAGGGCAGAAAGGACAGAGGGAGGTGGCCAAGGAAGGGAGGTGGGGACACTGAGCACTGACATTATGTGTACTGCACGTTTAGTCAAGAGTTTGATGTCTGTATATAACATCAAGGCAACTAAACAAACGTAGAGAGAAAAATAGAACAAACTGGTCAACAGGGTTTAGGGTATAACTTCAAGCAAAAAGATTCAGTTGAGGAAGCCCACTGTGCCACTGTCTTTCAGTACAAGTCTTTAAAAGCCAAAGCGCTAGTGGCATGAATGAGGTGACTAGAAAAAGTGGCCTGTTGGCTTCTTGTTTCTGTCTCTGTCCTGTAACTCTGGGTTTTGGGAATGGTCACATCCCACCCCCAGGAGTCTCCCTCAGAACCGTGAGTGTTCCCAATCTTATGCTTCCCATTCGAGGCCACTCCTTATTTATCTTGTGTTTCCAGTACCTACGACACAATTTAGCACATGGCAAATGAACAAATGTCTGAGAAAAGTCATGGATGGGATTACAGCCCCAACTCTGCTGCTGGCACGACCCAGTGAAATCACCTAACTTCCCCAGTGCCTTCTTGGTCCATAAAGCATTGGATTAGGTGACCTGTAAAGTCCTGTTTTGTTCATTTTGTAAACCTAGAACCTAAAACCTAAAACCAAATCTGACATGTAGATCGTGTTCAGTAATTATTAATAATTGTCACATAAACGAATTCATGAATAGATGCTTCCTGCTCACTGGCACAATAAGAGAAAAACACACGAGGGCAACCTAAGAATCAGAAAAAAACTACAAAGGACTTTACAGATATTGGGAACACAGTGGTGTTGGCAAGACAGGCTCAGGTAAATTATACTATTGGGTTATAATGTACATGTGAGATGCATTGGAAGTGTATTGAGGTTATTAGTAACAAACAAGAGAAAATGGCTCTGGCTAAATCATTAGGTTGAACCATATGAAGTTAGCTGTTTTATTGTCTCACACACACACACAGAGACTAACTACTGATCATTTCATATGAGGCCCACAGAATGTACAGGACTCAGGGAAACCAGACTTGGGGATTAGCGGGGATGGAGGAGGCACTGGAGGGACAAAAGGCAGGAAAGAGGGAACCCAATTAACAACTGCAGGAATAGCTGGTTGTCTTAGTTCATTCAGGCTGCTGTAACATAGACTGGGGGTCAATAAACAATAGAAATTTATTTCTCACAGTTCTGAAGGCTGGGAAGTCTGAGATCAAGGTAACAGCAGAGTCAGTGGTCAGATTCTGCTTTCTGGTTCTTGGATGGCCATCTTTGCACTGTGTCCTCACATGGTGGAAGGGGCAAGGAGTCTTTCTCAGGCCTCTTTTATAAGGGCATTAAATTCATTCATGCAATGAATTCCATTCATTCCACTTTTACGAACTAATCATTTCCCAAAGGCCCCACCTCGTAATACTATCACCTTAATGTTTAGGATCTCAACATGTGAAATTTGGGGGGACACAAGCATTCAGACCACAGCCACCACTGTTCTGTGGGCGCTATGAGCATGACTCCTAAAGCTTTCTCACTCATTGCTTCTCGTGCTCCCTTACTCAAGATGGAAAGTCCCAGGAGAAAGCATCCAACTGTCTGAGCTTAGGTCATGTGTCAGTTCCTTTGCTAGAATGTGAGATTTTGGAGGAAGAATCCGGGCCCCCTTGGCTCCTGTGGTAGGGATTGCAATAGGGAGTCACCCTCCCAGCAAGACTGCTTACAGAAGGGAAACACAGCTACACGGGAGAAAAGTTAGATGTGTTAGGAAGGCAGATGGAGGGGCCACCAAATACGGACTCATGTTTATGCATTGGTTTGCTGAGACTGCCTTCACAAAGCACCAAAAACTGGGTGGCTTGAACAACACAGTTTTGTTGTCTCAGTTCTGGAGGCCAGAAATCTAAATTAGATTAATTTAGACCAGAAGTCTAAAATGAAGGTGTTGTTATGGTTGGTTCCTTCTGAGCGCCGTGAGGGAGGATCTGTTTCAGGCCTCTTTCCCTGGTTTGTAGGTGGCTGTCTTCTCCCTGTGTCTCTTTACATTGTCTTTCCTCGTACATGTCTATCCCTGTGTGCATATGTCCCCATTTTATAAGGAGCCAGTCGTATTGGATTAGGGCTCATGCTAATGACCTCAGTTTAATTAATGGGACCTCTATAAAGTCCCTTTGTCCAAATAAGGTCACATTTTGAGGTATTGGGTATTAGGACCCCAACAAATCTTTTTTGGAGGGGACATACAATTCAACCCATAATGATTTAACTCAGGACCACTGAGGAGAGTGACTAATTATTCCTGGGAAAGTTAAAGGAATAATAAACTGTACCAAAAACAGGCCTTACCAATCTGCTAATGGCCAGATATTTCTGCTAGTAACAAGGAAAGATCTGAGCCAATTAGACCAAACTCTGTTACCCAGTTTTCTTTGTAAGGCATGTTGAAAAAGTCTACAGTTGTGGCATGAAGCAAAACTTTCACACCCCTGCATGGATGGATGCTCTCATCTGTCCTCACTGATCCCAAACCAGGGTACACAACAGTCACCTGGACAGCTTCTAAAATTACAGATTTTTACGTCCATCCCAAACCTACTGAATCAGATCATTTAGGGGGATAGGAAACTGTATTTTATAAAGATAGTAAAAAATAAAATCAATTTTAGGTAAATCTAATGCATTCCAGTGCCAGTATTTGTCAATTACTGTCTAACCAGGTGGGATATCAATTTACAAGAAAATGTTCAAAAAAATGGGACCATTGCAATGAGAGATATTTTCCTGCTGACTGCAAATATTTGAAAGACAGTCAGTCAGAAGATGGGTATCCATAATGTCATGTGGCAACAAACACACTTGTTTCTCTAGGAATTTCAGTCATCTCAGCTCCATTCCCTGTAAGGAGATGCTTGTGTATCTGTCTAGCCCTCTAAAAGCAATGGCGCCCATCTCCCAAAAAAGAAGCATCTTTATCATCATTCCATTGCATGGTGAGGGCAGGGTTGGATCTCTTGGGAAAATGTCAAGTATCAAACATGAAATGTTTAGAGGATCATAGTTTGTTATTTCCCTGCCCCCCCCCCCCACCAAAAAAGATGGATCCTAGGACAAAAATGAGAATTGTTTCTTCACATGGCGGGGCCTGCAGGAGGTTGTCATGGAAGTTTGGCAAGTGGGATGGTCTGTGATCCATCATCTCAACTAGACATTTCCTGTGGGCCTGAATTTTTCTATGAGAACTTTCTTGAAAATTTCTCTTGTAGAGAGTCCTTCCCTAGTGACAGTTCTTGATTGTCTCTTCCCAAATGATAGTTTGTCTTTGCTAGCAGTCCCCAATAGACTCAATTGCTTATGACCAAAAAAAAAAAAAAAAGCAATTCGATTTTGCTAATTTCTTTCAAAAATTAAATCAATTGAGTAGTGAAAATAATAATAATTATTTTTTATGTTCAACAACTGTTTTGGAGTGTGCATATGCACTTTAATGAGGAATGTTTCTGAAGTAAGAGGAACATTATCTGAGCTGATGAAATTTGCAATGAATGTTGTCCCTACTATGTTGTAGTGTTTGGTGCAATCATCTATTTTCCTCTCCCAGCTCTTGTCTGCCTGGTGTAGAGGGAAGTATAGTGCATAAGCAAAGAACTGATTTGCCTGCATGGCCCAGTATTTACTGCTTAATTAGTTCCTGGGGACCAGTTTGCTATAATTTATTTCCAAAGAAAACAGACTCTGCATGAGAATGTGAGTGCTTGACCTGTGCAGTCCTGAGATAAAATGTGTGAAATGTTAATT
>NW_012155729.1:7105870-7107905 GCF_000956105.1 Propithecus coquereli
TAACTAGAAATAGTGTATGTAGGAATTATGTATAGCAGTAAAATAAAATACTACACTAAACCACATCTGATAAAACAACTAGAGATTACTAAATCAAGGACAATCCATTGTAGACAGAGTAATTTAAGTTTGTTTTTACAAATATTATTCAATCTTAAAAGCAAATGACTATGTATTTGGACAACATTGAGAAAAGATGAGAAATGGTTGCCAGAGAAACATCTGTGTTTTTGGTAAAAATTTAAAATATAATCTCTACTATGTTCCTTGTGGTCCCACATATAAAAGACTGTGTAATAATTCTTCCTATAGTCAGCTGTTAATAAAATATAAATCTTTCCTGATGTAATAGAAAGTTTCTTTAATGAAATTATGAGAACATAATGCATGGATTATCTATTTTTATCTTGGCTGCCAGGGAGCTCAGAGCTAAATTTTATAGTCTACTACAGGTGTTCCCTTAGCTTAAGTTGCCAGGTAGAGTTTTTTCCTCTTTCCCCTCCTCTGTTTTCTGTTAGTTACCCTCTATTCTGTTCCCTCTCTCTTTGCTGCAACTCATTCTTTCTAGAGATAGGCAAGACATGGATAACACATCAATAAAAGGAAAAATTAACATGAACGGAAAAGAAGGCAGGGCAAAGCTCAGTCTTCATACGAATAATCACAATTTCCAAATGAGTGTGTTCTTATCAATAGAGTTTTGCCTTATTTTTACTTATTTGTATTCTTTTCTCATATTTTATCTATTTCCTCTCCTCACAATTTAACTGGCAGCATTTTTCCCTGGGATGATAGTCAGTGAGTAACACAATCATAGCAATGAGTAGCAGTTCAAGGGTTTTATGCAGAAAAACAACACTGAATTTCTTATTCTTCAGCCGTAAAAAAAGGAAAAGAAAATATATCTTTGAAAATTACAGATTTTGTCTATAAAATAGCTAGCATAGTTCCTGGCACATGGTGGAAAAGAGTCTCAATAAATCGTAGCTTTTAGAGAAGGAAAGTACTGTAACTTAGATTGTATTTTGTTCAAGTGAGATGGTAGGAAAAGTTTTGGACTCAAAACTGTAAGACATTATTAGTTTTGTCCCCGTTTTGCTGTTTACCAGATATATGAATACCATGGATAAACCACTTAATCTCTAGAGCAAGTGCTGTCCACTGGAAGTAGGAGGCAAGCTGCATATGTAGTTTAAATATTCCAGAGTCCTGCTATGGTTTGAATGTGTCCCCCAAATTTCATGTATTGGAAACTTAATTTCCAAACTTATATGTTGATAATATTGGGAGGTGGGGCCTTTGGGAGGTATTGGGAGGTAATTAGGATTCGATAAGCTCATCAGGGTGGTGTCCCCATGATGGGACAGGTGACTTCAAGAAGAGGCAGAGAGACCTGAGCTGACATACTTTTGCTCTCTTGCCATGTGTTTGTTGTCTGTTATACTATGATGTAGCAAGAAGGCCTTCCCCAGATGCTGGCACGTTGATATTGGATATCTCAGTCTCCAGAACTATAAGAAACAAATTTCTTTTCATTACAAATTACCCAGTCAATGGTATTCCATTATAGCAATGCAAAATGAAGTAGAACAAATTCATATTTTAAAAAGTTAAGGAGAAAGAAGTGAAATTAATTTTAAAAATATATTTTAACCGAGTACATCCAAAATACTATCATTCCAACATGTAATGAATATAAAACTTTATGAATGAGAAATTTTACATTCCTTTTTTTATCTTAAGTCTTCAGAATCTGATGTGTATTTTACACTTACAATACATCCCAATTCAGATGAGCCACACTTCATTGCACATGTGGCTATTGGCTACTGTGCTGAATGGCATAGAACTAAAGCCTCTGCTTCCACTATTAAGAAACAGAAATAATTATTAACATTCAATACTGCTGAGTATGTGTGAAATGAGCATTTTTTTTTTACAATGGGAGCGAACCCATAAACATAGTTAACTCTTTTAGAAATGATTTGGATTGTATATGTCAAGATCCTTATAAATATTTATAAATATCCAGTAA
>NW_012155729.1:7127120-7129369 GCF_000956105.1 Propithecus coquereli
TTTTTTTTTTTAGAGGATGTATTTCTGCATGACTCACTGGGCCTTCTCACTTCCTGCTAGAATTATTACAAAATGTATCTGGGAGACAATGAGCTTGCTGAAGACTTTATTTCATGGGATGTAGACAGGCCTAGGATAGTATAAGCCACCCTTTTTTACCTGTGGGCTTCTCCTTGGTCCCCCCTCCAGGGTCCCCAGTAAAAGTCTATCCGTAGATAATTCCTTCTCCAAGCTGGCTTGTTTCCTTAGGCATTTGGGGAAAACCAGTGGCTACTGATGATGGTTGGGTTTTTGCTCATGTGTAACCCTAATGGGAAAAAAACAAAAAAGCACTCTGGAAAGGGATTATATAATGGTTGTGATGGCATTGCTTACAGCGATCGTTATTTTGCGATGTCATCTGTAAGAATAAGATATTTCAGGCACTCAGTTTAGCTCTCAAGTTCTCAAGCAAAACCATATATAGTAAGGAGGGAAGTCTCTGCCCCCCAAACACTTTTGTTCCGGTAGCATGCCTGTAATGTTCCCATAGGACAAATTTAGAGGTGTTCCGAGATAGCATTTAGATGTCCCCTGAGATAATCAGTTGTATGTGGCCACTCCCTCCCTTTATTTGGAGTATTTTCAAAGAAAAATGTATTCAGAAAAAATCACCAATTTAAAATAATGATGGGAACATTTTAAGCACTTATGAAACATCAGTCTAAGTCTAAAAAATAAATGTTGTAACTATGATTGTGTATTATGTTTTATCCAGTCCCAAGAGCACTTCTTCTCTTAGATTCTCCCCTCACCAGCTCCTCAATGTTATCTACTCACATCCTTGTGTTGCTAGCTCACCACTCTGGATCTTTAGCCCTGACCTCTCCCCTGAGCACTGTTCACCCATCTCTAAGGGTCAATTGAATAATTAACTTGAGACAATTGGTCAGCTTAACCCTGTGGTTCTTGACTGGAGTGATTCTGCCCCGTAGGGGATATTTGACAATACCTGGAGATTTTTGGGTTGTCACAACTTGGGAGGGAGGTGCTATTGGCATGTTGGGAAGAGGCTAGGGATGCTGCTAGACATCCTGTAATGCACAGGAAAGGCCCCCACAACAAAGAATTCTATGATCCACAATGTCAACAGTGCTTAGATTGAGAAATGCTGCCCTAACCTAAGATGGAATTTATCCAATTTCCCTCCTAAATTCTACTTTTTCCATTAAGCTTTCTCTGAGCAATTCTATTTGCTCCCTGCCTTGAACTCTACTAGGTGTTTATTACTAAATCATGTCTTACACTGTGTTATTCTTTTGGATTTGTGTGTATATAGTTCATCTCCCTAATTGGATCTGAGGTTTCCTGACAGCAGGGTTTATCTCCCCTTACTTTTGATGTCCTTAACCATACCCAACCCAGGGCTCTGCACTTAGCATATACTCAATCCATTCCATGTGAAAGTGCATATCTTCAGTGAATGATGGAATACTGAAGTTTGCAAGGGTACATCCAGGTGATGGCAAGGCTTTCCCAAGAAACTTAGAGATGGGGTAAAACAGGATGCTCTTAGAGATGAAAAGAAATTAAATAAGCATGTGATGGGAGTGACAGCATGTCTTCTGAGGGCCATAGAAATATCCATTTGGTGTTGGTTAACAATAATCTTAACATTTTTAGATAAAGCCATGCAGCACAGAAAAAAAGAATAATAGAATGAATGACTTACATTCCATCTTAGTCAGTGGATTGAAATGGCTGAATTTAGGGGACACAGGTATCTGTAGAATGCTATTCCCTGGAGAGGATGGACATTTTATTGAATCCTATCGTCACTCGGATGACATGTTCCTCAAGACATTTCCCTTCTATTTGTTTTAGTTCCATGCCAACCAAACAACATTCAGATTAATAACCCAGCTTCCCAGCTGGGAAGATGGGAACATTTCCATCAGTACACAAAAGGGATGTCTTAGCTAGGAGGGGTAAGCATTTAAGACACTGAACATGGATATTCCCATAATAAATTAGTAAATTGACCTTTTGTTTTACACATTAATCTCTTGTTAACTTAGTGTGTGAGTGTCTCCCCAAGATTCTGACCCTATCTGAGGTCAGATAGGGTCAGATAAGGTCAATAATCTTTATCATTTGCTGGACTGAAAAGTCTGAGGGCCAGATCTTTTTTGTGGCTCATTCACCAAACCAATGCCATGTTGAAAACTGCCTAACCCTGTGACATCCTTATTGCCCCTAACCATTCTTTC
>NW_012155729.1:7129419-7134270 GCF_000956105.1 Propithecus coquereli
CATTAGAGAAATGGACCAAAAGGATAATAGTTCTTATCTCTGCATGGTGGAAGAATAGTTCTTATTTCTTTGTGTTACTTTTTTTTTTTTTTTTTGCTTAATAATCTTCATGTAGTAAACATGCATTACTATTCTACTGACAAATAATTTTTATCCAAAAGTTAGAATCATTAAACAGCATTAACAACTCAAGGCTGGTCGTGAGCACTGCCTGTCACAGACTTTGGTAAGGATTCAATGCAAACTGAAAGGCCCCCCGTGTGAAAGGTAATGTTACACTTTTGCTAGGATTGTGTGAGCACAGTGAGGGCCCTTGATAGCTGTTGCCGTCTTTCTGAAGAGTGTGAGGCGGAGGGGATAGGGCTGAAAGGGAAGTGCGTGGAGCTTACTTAGGCAGGTGGCCAAAATGGCGGCTTGGCCAATGCTGCAGCAATGACACCAGACGAAAAGTGCATCTAGGATATTTGGGGACAAGATTCAGTCGTCCCAAATCCCTTGCCTTGAACCCTGGGTTTACTTCCCTTTTGTCTATTGCCTGTGTTGTGAAAAGTGTCTTGTTCTAAAAACGTTTTATTTATTAAATTTAGCTCCTGCCTTCTCTTCCTGAAAATGGATGTGTGTCATCCAGGTTTCTGACTCTTCCCCTCCTGTCCTGGGAGTCCCCTGGGCAAGACAGGAGTAAGTGCAACTTATGAGATCACAGCAGCAAAGGTGACCTTGTCTGCAAATTGCACGTGTCCTTCCTTGCCACAAAAATGGGATTCCAAAACAGACCCAGTAAAAGCCAGTTGAGGAGCTTCAGAAAGTCGAAGCAGGGTGTTCAGCTTTATACATAGTTGTGGGATGACTCACTACCAAATGCTTCCTAAAAGAGACTCCTTAAGTTACGGTAACATTTTAGAATGGTATTTATAGTGCCAATAGAAAATAGGAGGGGCAAGTTATTTGGAGCGTTGCCTCTTTCTGCTTGCTCTCCTCCCTACCAGTTATTTCTCTCTTTCAGTTTTCTTCTTTGTTTCTTGAATGAAGGCAGAGTCTGTAAGAGATAGATAGCCTTCTGATGCCCGAGGGGCTGAGCTCTGCAACTGACCCCTCACTGGCAATAAACAGCCTCTCAAGTGTTCCCCTTATATCTCCCTCTGCCCCCAACCCCCACCCTAGCCCCTTGAGTTAGACCCCCCAGTCGGTTATGCTCCCTCCAATAGCTCTGTTCTCTGTTTATTAACAATTCAGATGTACTGTCCCGAAATGAGTGGAAATGCCAGAGGTTATTTGTTCTGGTTTCCTTCCACTGTGTATGCTCCGTTTCCGTGGCTGTCTGTTGGTTACCTAGGATATGGCCAGGGGAGGCAAAGGATTGGCCAGGAGCTTGGATGGATTCCCTGGGAGGCTTTGGAGCAGGCTTAGTGGTCAGTAGGATGCCCTAATTGAGTGCCTGATTAACCACTCAGTGACCCCTTCTGGGCTGAGCTCACAGACTTTCCAAGACTGCAGGAGTTCCACATACATACCCCTAGTTTGGCTTTTCCCCACTGGTTGTACATATTTCTATCTGTCTACCATTATTCTATTGGAATCCTCTAAAACGATGCCATAGATTACTCTGTGTCACGCCCAGCACAGTTCAAAGCACACAAATGGTGCTTAGTATATGTAGGCCAAATACATGCTTAATGAGCACTTACTCTTTGTTTTTTTTTTTTTTTTGAGTTTAAAATACTTTTAGCTTTTTATATTCCATCAGTGGTTTTGATGGGAAATAAAATTAACATTTATTAATCACCTATTGTGTAGGATCCTTTTAGATATATTAACTTCTTTAACCTTCACAACAAGATAAGGAGGTATTATTATCACCAGTGTACATATGACATTACTGAGTTCAAAAAGAGTAAGTAATTTTCCCTCAAATCTTTCTGCTAGTGAGTGGCGAAGCCAGGATTCGGATGTCCGCGTATCTTATTGCTTACACTGTTCCATAATACCCCCAAACTAGGTTGCTAACTATCTGCATGCTTTAATGGTGTGAATTAAACCGGAAAAATCTACCTTTTTGGAAGAGCCATTCAAAGAGTTAATACTGAAACTAAATGAATAGCTACATAAAATTTTCAAAAGTTTATTATCATGGAAAATTTCAAACATACACAAAAGTAGCAAGAATAGTACAGGACCCCCATGTATCCTTTAATCCAGCTATAACTGCTTTATCTACATTTCTATTCACTTTCCCCTTCCCCCACTGGATTATTTTGAAAGAAATCCCAAATATTGTATCAATTGACTAAGATTGTTTAGATCATTAACATAATGATATTCCTTCTCCTGGAACATAAACATGCTCAGACAATTTTGCTAAAACCAATTATAGAAATTGACTCCCTTTGGATGTCAGAACCATTTTGGCTGCTGATGTTTCAAAAAAAAAAAATAAGGCTAACAGTTCACATTATCTTCAGACCCCTTTGGATCTTTCTTTAGGGGATGACATGCACCCTAGATTAGCGCAAAGCAAGAGATCCATTAAAGTGTACTCCATATTTTAGATAGATTCACATTTGGGGAATAAATATGTAATTTTGCATCTCCCAACAGAGTGCTCTAGATCGGCACAAATGAGTTAAACTTTCAAACGTTATTACTTTCTCTTCTGTAGTGGATTTTATATGCAGTATCACGTAAGGGAGATTTTTCCATTCTTTTCAATGGACTCTCCATCCATTTTTCAGAGACTGGTTATTGGTAGTAACAGCAGGAAGGGTAATATCCACTGCATTTTCCCATTATGCCTTCGAGAATTCAAGACTGATTTGGAGAAATATCCAACATTTCAATGCTTATAGAAAAACCTGCAACCACCCTGGCATTTTTGGGAAAAATTTCAGAAGGAAGCCTTATCAAAGGATGGTCTTTTATCTGGGGGAAAGTATTCTACAATTCTACTCTTCATTGTGGTTTGGGTTATAACCAAAACTAGAGGTTGGGATAGTGGGATTTTATGAAGAGGCCTGAGGTGTATGTACATGGGTGTGCGCACATGTGTGTATGTGTGTGTGTGTGTGTGTGTGTTTGTGCATGTACAAACGTGCCAGGCTAAGGGGGTAAGAGTGGTGACAGGAGGGGCACATCCACCTAGCATGGGAACCATTTCGGTGTTTGTAGCTTTATATACTTTAGAATCCCAGATCTAAAAATAACTCTCTTTTGGAACCATTGTTGTTCATCTGTGTCCTGGGTTTTCCCATTCTTAAAAATACCCTGATGTGCATATATAGACTGTGTTCCAAAGGCTAATGCTCCTTAATCCTGAAGGGAGTGGTGAGTAAATTCCTTCTATATCAATCTAAGAATAGGTCCTGGACCCATTTGAGCGTATGCCATAATGTGAGTGGTTCCTTCTTTTTTTAAAGGAAGCAAATGGTAGTGGATGGGGAGGAAGAGCAGTCAAAGGGTGAGATGGATTTGGGCAAAATAAAAATTATCCTAAACATTGGTCTGTAACAAAGGAAATCATTGCGTAGAAAACGTTTTATTCGAGAGTGGGAGCATGGGGAGGGAGAGATGGTGTGAGAATATTTTCCCCTCGTGGCATTTCCAGTTGGAGCCTAACCCAACACTCTGGAAATCAGAGGAAAGCAAGCGCTTTATTTTTTTCCTTTGAAAGGCTGCTTTGCATTCTGATTTTTTGGACTCAAGGGATTCTGATTCTTTCCCTGCATGAGAGGATAACAGGCCCTGGCCATGTCCAGCTTGCCCCCTCAACACAGTCAGAATCCCTTAAGTCTTTCTGTTTCCAGCAGAATATCTGGCAGCCAGACTCTCTGAATCAGCGTTGTTTCTGCACCGCTGCTCCCGCGGCGCTGGAGTCCAGGCGGAGAGCAAAATAAAAAGGATTGAAGGGAACTCAGCAAGGCTGGTAAAGGTTTCAGATAGATTACGATTTCCTCTCTAAATGAGTCGCCCTCCTTGATGTCCCTTTCTGCTCCTGGGCTCTTCTAGGCTAAAGGATCACCTCTGACCGACACCTACCCAGATTTCCTCGCAGTACCTGTTTGTAAGGGGAGTTAAAAACAAGCAAAAATAAAAAACGGTGTACATCTGGACAAGTTGGAAAGGTCAACCAGGCTTTTTTTTTTTTAGAGGATGTATTTCTGCATGACTCACTGGGCCTTCTCACTTCCTGCTAGAATTATTACAAAATGTATCTGGGAGACAATGAGCTTGCTGAAGACTTTATTTCATGGGATGTAGACAGGCCTAGGATAGTATAAGCCACCCTTTTTTACCTGTGGGCTTCTCCTTGGTCCCCCCTCCAGGGTCCCCAGTAAAAGTCTATCCGTAGATAATTCCTTCTCCAAGCTGGCTTGTTTCCTTAGGCATTTGGGGAAAACCAGTGGCTACTGATGATGGTTGGGTTTTTGCTCATGTGTAACCCTAATGGGAAAAAAACAAAAAAGCACTCTGGAAAGGGATTATATAATGGTTGTGATGGCATTGCTTACAGCGATCGTTATTTTGCGATGTCATCTGTAAGAATAAGATATTTCAGGCACTCAGTTTAGCTCTCAAGTTCTCAAGCAAAACCATATATAGTAAGGAGGGAAGTCTCTGCCCCCCAAACACTTTTGTTCCGGTAGCATGCCTGTAGTGTTCCCATAGGACAAATTTAGAGGTGTTCCGAGATAGCATTTAGATGTCCCCTGAGATAATCAGTTGTATGTGGCCACTCCCTCCCTTTATTTGGAGTATTTTCAAAGAAAAATGTATTCAGAAAAAATCACCAATTTAAAATAATGATGGGAACATTTTAAGCACTTATGAAACATCAGTCTAAGTCTAAAAAATAAATGT
>NW_012155729.1:7135907-7140708 GCF_000956105.1 Propithecus coquereli
CTTATTGGAAAAAAACAAAAAACCCACATGCAGCTTCTTTTTAATAAAGGAAACGAAATGGGAAGGTCAAATTGCTTTTAGAACTTTTTATAGGCCTGGCAGCACTGGAGACATTTCATCATTAAAGAACGTGTGACAAGTAACTGGGACCATTTACTGAGGGTTTCTCAGGGACAGACCAAGAATAGCAAAAGAGATCTTTTCTAAAAGACTCCATGATTCGATTCTGTTTTCCTGAGAACAGCTAGGACTAATTAGAAATAACTTACAGCTTGTATTAGTTACATTTGAGCATTTGTTAACAAGCTCTTGTATGCAAAACAAAGACTGATTTCAACTTGATTCGTCACTCTAGTTCTTTCCATGTTCTGCTTCCATCTTTTCCTTTAATTGCAAGAGTTTCTTGTTTAATGTCATTAATTAACAGAGGAAGTTGGGATGATGAAAACATCTCAAGTACTCCACCTAATTTTGATCCCAGTCATGAATGCTGGAGAAAATGTGGCTTCTTACTAAAAAGAAAACAGTCTAGAACAATATTATGCTGTTTATAAATTCCACCGAACCACTGTACAAATAAACAATGCTACTGAATCACACAACAAATCATCTCACAATTAGGCCACACAAGGCCAGCTGCTTTACAAAGGAGCCCGTGGGCCAAAGAGGAGAACTTTGAAGATAAATATTGCCATATGTGAAAAGAAAAAAAAATTCCCAACAAACCTTAATTGCACGGAGCTTCATTTTCCAATGCTCTTTGCCGTGGGAATAAAGGGTTTCGTGTTGTGACCCATGACGGTGGTGAGCATCGTCTACAGTGTGGGGGAGAGAATTAGGGATCTGACTGGAGGCCACGGAGGCCTGGATACACGTGAAATGGGTCTCCTTCTTGCTTCATCTCTTCTTCCCTTCCCTCACCCCACTGGCATTTCTCAACACTCAACATCTACAATCAAGTTTCCCTTAATCTATATGGATTGTCCCTTTTGTACCTCAACCGAAGAAAAATGTTAACTGCAGGCTGGCCTCCCAGAACTATAAGTTGGTGGATATCCCTGGGGCATAGACTCATTTTAGTATTTGTTAAAGTTCAACAAGAAGGCTGCCTCAATTTGATGATCCATTCCAAAGCCAAACATGAATGCTCTTTGGCTTAACTGCAATTCTTAGATTATCCTTGCATTTGACAGTAACTGCAGTTCTTGGATTATCCTTGTCACCACTTCCTTTTTTTTTTTTTTTTTTGTTCAGCCTTGACAGAGACTGCATTTTCAACTTCATTTCTTATTTATGTCAACTGGTAGCCAGGATGGGACATGCGCCACAGGAAAAACTAAAGAAATCCCAAGTTGCCAAAAGTTTAGGCAGTAGTGCCAAGATTTGCAGGCTGTGGCCACCATTGTGATGCCCAGAGAGTAAAAGTTACCCAAAAGACTAGAAGGAAAATTCCAGGGACATCTCACTCCACCTTTAATATTTTAACCTTTGTAAATGCAGTACTTGAATAACTTTTTAGGGGAAAAAAATCACTCTGTTATTATTATGTATAAAATGTTGACAGGTCTAATATCTCTTTATTCATAGACACAGCACCTTTCAGCTTTTGCGGAATCTTCCTTTGGTCCACAATGGGTGAAGTAGCAACATTAACATCACAATTGTGCTTATCCAATATCATATTTGCACTCTGTTTCCTACAATAAGTTCTTTTTTTTTCATACTTTCCAAAAGAAATGTTTCTCTCTCTTTTTACTTTCTCTCTCTTTATAAATTCACAGATCGAATCTGCCTGAATCTAGTTAGAACCTCCCAAGGGGGCAACCATGCTTATCAAATAGTTGTGATTTCTAACATTTGTCAAAATATGATGCAGAATGATTTGAGGTTGATGGTGGAATGTATTATATTTTTTTGAGCAATAACCATAGTTTGTATCAAGTTTTATTTCAGAAAGCCTGAGAAGAAAATTAAAGAGTCAAGAAGAGGCTGAACACTTTGTTCTTTCGCAATAGGAACGCATCATTACCAGAAAAAGTTTGGGAAGCACCTATCTACTTAAAAAGATTTTAAGTAAATCTTTTAGAATTTAAATTATATATAATTTGGGAGGTCTTTTCTTCTGTGCAGTTAGTAACTAGTCACAGGGCATTATCTCCAAGAGTATAAATCACGCATTCTCTGTTGTTATTTTCTCAGGGGCTACTTGGGTCATAGCTCTTCCATTAAATTTGCTTTGTATGTGAAATCAGGAATGTTAACCCAATAAATTTCTGCAGTGATGTTGGAAAGAATGATGGTCACCTTACCTTTCCCTTTATACTAAACATACTGTCTCCTGTTTGTTACGAACTCCAACAGCAATGTAGCACAATAGTTATAAGATCATGGGTTATGGAGACACACATATTTGGCTTGTAAAAATTGTGTGTGCATAGAATTGCTTCATTATTAAATGTAAGTGGTATGAATGAGATCAGGTTAAAGTAGGTCCTGAAGGCAAGAATA
Source organism: Propithecus coquereli (assembly GCF_000956105.1). Lineage (NCBI taxonomy): Eukaryota > Metazoa > Chordata > Mammalia > Primates > Indriidae > Propithecus > Propithecus coquereli. The sequence goes on from NW_012155729.1 coordinate 7,138,416, forward strand.
AATTGCACATGCAAAGGCACAGCTGTTCGTGGGCCATCCTCCTGTTACATTGCTTTTCTTTTCTCAACACAAGCATGTGGTCCCATTAGGGGTGGACAGGTCCTGGTTGTCAGTTGACTGAAGGAGGAACCTGGGCCTGGTTTATAGATAGTTCTTCACGATATACTATCAATACACAAAAGGAGACAGCTATAACATTATTGCCCTATTTTTGGGTGACCCTAAAGACAGTGGTAAGGAAAAAGACTATTTATGGGCAGCACTTCAAGCAGTGTACCTGGTTGTTCATTTTTTCTTGAAAGAAGAGAGCAAGAGGTATGGATGCACTGTGACTCATGGACTATATCTATTGGTTTGCCTGGATGGTCAGGGACTTGGAAGGAGCCCTATTGGAAAATTAGCAACAAGTCTAAGGAAGAGGTTTGTGGATGAACCTCCCTGAATGTGTACCAAAGAACAATCTAATCAGAGGAGGATCCTAATGATCAGGTGTACAAGATTTTCTGTTTTATAGACATCAATCAGTTTCTCTCTCCAGCTACCTCTGTCCTTGCCCAACGGCCTCAGTGAGCAAACTGGGCTTTCAGCGTGACACTATTACCTGGTGGGTTTAATTAGTTACCTGGTGGCAGATTGATTACACTAGGTCAATTCCATCAGGTAAGGGACAGCACAAGCATTTTGTTATCATTGGAATAGACATTTACTCTAGATGTAGATCTGTCTTAACTTCTGGTAGTGATTCTGCTAATACTGCTAATCTATGGACTTACAGAATGCCATAATCACTGCATATCGCTTTTGACAAAGCAACTCATTGTGCAGCAATTTAAATGCAGCAATGGGCTCATACTCATGGAATTCACTGGTCTTTCTGGGTTCCTCATCACTCTGAAACAGTCGGCCTGACAGAACTATGGGATCGTCTTTCGAAACTGGGTTACAGTGCCAACTAGATATACATAACTTGGAAGACTGAAGTAGTATCCTCCAAGATGCTTTATCTGCTCTAAATCACTGACCAATATATGATACTCTTTCTCCCATAGATAGAATTTACCATTCTAGGACTTGAGAACTGCAAATGCAAATAGTTTATTTTCGTATCATCTCTAGTGATAAACTAGCAGAATTTTTGCTTCCTATCCCTGCTTTGTTGGTCTAGAGGTCTTAGTTCCCAAGGGAGTGGACACAGCAATGATTTCGTTAAATTGGAAGTTGACAATGCCACCTGGACAGGTTCATATGCAGCATTGTGGCAAAATGTGCCAGTTCTTCTGTAGGTTATATGCATCATCGACGTTGGAGGCTTGGAGGAGGTGAGAGGTTAACACAGATTCCAGGTCATCCTCATAGATTCTAGCTTATCCTCATGGATTTAGTTTGTCCCTGCTGGTCTCTACTGCATGTCCGTCTTTCTTTCCTGACAGCCTGCCCTGATGACTTCAGGCCCAGCACCAAATTGCAAAAGCAATGACAGTACATAAACAGTCTGACCAGTTCCTATGATTGTATGAGGTCAAATATAGATCACATTTAGTGATTTTCTCTGATTGACTCATAACTAACCGATCAAGTTGGAATCCAGTATCTGCCTCTAGCTATAAATGTGATCTTAGGCAAGTATCTCTAAGCCTAGGTTTCCTCATTTGTAAGATGGAGATAATGTTAACTACCATACAGGATTGTTATGAGGATTATATGACCTAAGACCTGAGACCCTGCAAGGCATGAGGAAGCCTCAGTAAATGATTACTACCACTTACAAAACTTGGCTTTGACTCCAGCTGATTTTACATAGCCTCATGGATTTTGGGGACAGGAAGAGATTTTGAGAAGTCATCTGAACTAGTAGCTTGACCTAAAAGGATCAAACTTCCCAATCTTTTTAAGGTACAGATCTTACCCTTGCTAGATTAATGTCACTATACCCAGTGTAATTCACAAAATATATGTTGGAAAGCAATTCATTAATTGTTGCTGAGAGAGGAGTTTTAAAACAAATGTTAGATTTCGTGATTCAAATGGATGCCGTTCTTCAAAGTAATCTAAGTTTACTTCCTTCTTCTATAAATGAGGGAAATTGGAACAATTTATTTCCAGAGTTTCTAAATTCTATGATTTTATAAAGATTAGTCAACTGGGAGGCTCTTCAGTTATCCAATGAAGATTTCTTTGCTTTAAAAATATTTTTGAGGGGTGTTTCTGCTTGGACGTTGTCTCCAGAGTTGGTTTTGAGGCCCACCCAGGAAAAAGGTCTCATTACATTATAGCCAAATGTAGTTTATGTTAT
>NW_012155729.1:7142858-7146976 GCF_000956105.1 Propithecus coquereli
GACCTTAGGGGCCCTCAGAAAGAGAGAGTGACGATGAGATCTTGCTCCAGGGACCCTCGTGCAGGCAGGTGATGAAAGTAAGAGCTTCCTTAACCTGCCTCTGATGGCAGTCCTGGTTACGGCAGTAATATCACCTTTATGGGTAGAAAAATCTTAAAAATGAGTCACACTTAATTTTGTATGAGAGTGATTTCAGATGTAAATGTCTGTGTTGGAAATAAAAAATACCAAAGTAATATTTAGGGGCCACGGCTCCCCTTGTGTCGTTTCGTGATGTATGCTGATGTCTTTATGCAAGAAAAAGAAAAAGAAATATGGATAGAAAAAGAGGGAAACTATAAGGAAGGGGGGAAAAAAAGATTTTTAAATGTATACCACCTGTTTTTAATGTTGTTTCAAATATGTGTCTTATGGTATGCCTGGATATTAATTAGGCAAATTTGATTTTATAAATGATAGGAGCCAGAATTGCAAAGGTGGTGTTTCTCTTCTCATGTGAAGAGGAAGTCAGGGGGAGATGAAAGGGAGAATAACCTTTACCTCATAATTTCCCGTCCCCTCCTCTCTGTGTAAGCCACATTAGTCTCTCAGTAAAGGTACTTGGAGAAACTTGCTAAAATTTTCCCTCATGCTTGAAATTTACTTACCCTGGGTAACAGGAAATGTGGAGTCTTGTGATGTAGATTGTTATACCAGATGGTAATCTTAGCACATGCTATTTATGTAGATCAGCCATGTGTGTGAGTCATCCATTTGAGGCTGACCTCAGCCACTGTGAAATTGGGTTCCACACCACTGTTATTAATAAATAATAATAATGGGACTGATTAGGCATCATTCTGATGCACAGTTAATGAGGCCGTTACCCTCACACGATATTAAATCTGGACTTGTTTTCTTTTTCTAAATAGTACTTTATTAACAGCTGGCTGTATTGTTAGATTGCTATTCTTTACTGGGAAGGGCAGGCACAAAATTTAACTCAGTTAAATGACTTAATTAAGATATTGCCACTTGCATGGTACTATTCTGTTGAATGCCCTGACTACTTTGTTCTTCCGTTGAAGCAAGTGCCTATCCTTATTTAAATCGTCCTCTTCTAGGTTCTGGGATTTGACTTATGATTTTACTGATGAAGATGAATGTGAGTGGGGTATTTCACACTCACCTCTCCTTTTTAACCACTGGCTAATTTGGCAATGGAGAAAGTTTCATATTTATTACAACTTCGATTTTCTGGTGGTTGTGAACAAGCCGGGTAATAAAGGCTATGCATGCAAAGATGAACTCCTCAAGGTAGGAATTAAGTTTTCTTTGCTTTCAACCATCTGCCCATTCAGCCTTCCTGCCTTTAACCCTTCCTTACTTTCCTCCTGCCTTCTTTTCTTACACTTTCCCCTTAATAGTTCCTAGAACTGTGCTTTGCACAGAATGGTCAATAACTTTTTGGCTTTGTGACAGTCTGTAGACATTTTCTACTGTGACACACCTTTCCAGAATATTTAGTGCTTGTCTTTTTGAGAGATATACCATCATTTTTTTCCTTTGTTTCTCTTACCCAAAGATAACATTTCTGACCCAACATCATTAGAATACAGTCTCTAAGATTAAATGGTAATGAATTACATGCAATTATTTTTTTTCTTGGCCTCTGATTGTGACTAGAGTCCTTTGGTGACTGAATTGGGATCAGAAAACAAAGACAGCAAGTTCATAAAGGGTCTTAATTTGTAAAAAGTTCCATTGGAGCAACATAATGGTTAAGGGTACAAAAGAGACAAGTTTCAGTGAAAAATAAGAGGCATTGGTTACCTGTTTCTGGCGGGAGTTAAGGAGTGAATTGTTACTGAAATTGTGCTGCCAATAATACTTAACCCTAATTCTAGGTGATTTTTTTTTCAGTATTTTTTTTTTCTTAGTTGCCATACCGAGCGAGGAGTACAACTACGAGACGTATGGAATTCTTTAGAGCAAGGTCCTGTATCATCAAGGGCTTTTTAGGGACAGAGTTGCCTAAGGGCCCACCGCATGACACAGGGGCACCTCGAGCTCTGCCTTGGCAGTTCACCCTCCATCTCTCCTGCTCTACAGGGAGCACCCACTTTTCCCTCACAGAAAACAACTCTTTTTTCAGTTTACTAAAGTCTAAGCAGGGACTCATCGGAGACAGCCTCAGTTCCGTCAGCACCACACAATGATCAAGAGATTAGGCTTTGGAATCAGATCAATGTGGGACAAAGTTCCAGCCCCAAAGACTGTAGGCTTTGACAAGTGGCAAAACTTCTCTTCGCCTTGGATTCCTCATGTATTAAATAGGAATAATGTAGCACCCATCTCATAAATTGGCTGTGAGTATTAAATGAGAGAATCATGAAAAGTACCTGGCACCAGTAGATGGTAGCTATTTTTATCTATGATCCACTAGGTAGAACATTTCTGTGCTTTCTCCAGACCGAAATGGAGATGCCTTTACATCATCCTACATGGCTATTCTTAATTACTTGTGTCATTTGACTTTTAAGTGCCCATCATTAGCTTTCTATCAAGCCAAATGCATTTAAGGCAATGGGGATAACAATTACATAAGCAGTCTCTGCAGAGCTTTGAAATCCTGAAATTTTGTCAGAATTTCTAGATCATCAGTGATCGTAACCACCGAAAAGCAGAGCAGTTCCAGTCTAGGATTATTATCAACAGTAACCACCACCTCCACTCCCTACTCTCTCCCCTGCCCCATGAAATACTAAACTTTTGTAATTATACAAGATACCTAGGAAGTAATATACACAGGTGGAATTTAAGAGGCCAAGATTGGAGTCAGGAGGAGTTTCAGGGCTGGTTTTTCCAGCTCTAATATCCTATGACCCATGATTGTGAACTCCTTAGCTAGATTATAAACTCCTTGAGGGGCTTGTTGATTTCTGGAGGGAGGAAGGTAAGGTTAGAATTTGCAGTGATATGAAATAGGATATCTTCCTATATTGCTCCAGGGCTTACCTGAAAATTTCACTTCTCTCTGAAAATGAACCTCTTCTTCCCAAATAGTGAACCTTCCTAGAACCTCTATATGCAGCAAGTATTTTTCTAGTGCCTAACATATCTCTTCACATACAAAGCTCATACTTCATGTATAAGGGACTAGTATACTGATTTCAAGGTGATTATAATAACATAGTTTAGGAGATAAACAATTCAGTTTTGAAATATGAAAAGCATCCATTTCATCCAGTTCATCCATAATGATTTTATGAACATAGACTATACTTGCCCCCTCGGTTTTCCTTAACCTAAAGAATAAATATTTGAGGCTGAGTTGTTTTGCTCTTTTCTGAAACTTTTTTTCCATTCAATTATTAAACTCTTAAGCATCCTATTTATAGGATACTATAGAAACCAAGAATTAGAAAATTCTTGACTATAACTATTCTACGTGCCTATTTTAAGGCTAATGATTTGTTAGTTTAACCTTTCGTGTGAACAGATATCAACATGATGACTGATCAACATGATGGTCCTGTTAGAAAATGCCACGAATCTAAAGACACTTGTGTAATGAGTCACTGCCATTTAGCTTCTTCCACAAATGGTCTGAACTTGAACAGGACTCTTAAGCCAACAAATGCTAGTTGCTAGAAAGGCATTTGCATCTGACAATGAAGTTATTAGTTATTTTGAAGTTTCTATTGGCAATTATGTAATCTACAGCCTACAATTTGAAGTTTTTAGAAGATGTGGAGATGGAGCCCAGTCCTTATCCAACACGTAACCCCCCTCCAAACTGTCTGTACTTGTTCAGGCTCTTAGCACCCAGTGCTGTCCACTAGGGACAGAATGTGAGCCCAAAACACAAGTCACATACGTGTATGTAATTTTAAATTTTCTAGTAGTCACATTAAAAAATAAGGAGAAACAGGTGAAATTAATTTTAATACTATATTCTATTTAACTCAGTATAACCAAAATATCATTACATGTAATCAACGTAAAATTATAGAGATCAAAAAATTTTTTTGGACTAAGTCCTTTTTTTCTTACCAAGTCTTCAAAACTCTGAGTGCATTTTACAATGAAAGGACATCTCAATTTGGGATAGTCACACTTCAGATGCTTACTAGCCA
>NW_012155729.1:7147026-7152483 GCF_000956105.1 Propithecus coquereli
TAATTTTAAATTTTCTAGTAGTCACATTAAAAAATAAGAAGAAACAGGTGAAATTAATTTTAATACTATATTCTATTTAACTCAGCATGTTGAAACTATTATCACTTTGGCACATAATCATTATAAAAATTACTAATGAGATATTTTATATTTCTCTTTTTTTTCTTACCAAGTCTTCAAAACTCTGAGTGCATTTTACAATGAAAGGACATCTCAATTTGGGATAGTCACACTTCAGATGCTTACTAGCCACATGTGGTTAGTAGCTGCTGCATTTGGACAACACAGCTCTATATGGTCACAAAGGAATAATTTGCTCCAATACCCTCTGACTTTCCTCCAGAAACCTGCTACATTTTTAAACAGTTCTAGATATCAGAAAGTTCTTCCTTGTGTTGGGCTGAAATATACATACTTTCGATTTCTACTCTTAGTCTTTGTTCTCCCTTCTCAATCACACTTTTAATATTACTGAAAATCTCCCATTGGCTTTCAGTAGTGGCAGTATATTGTGATATGACTCTGGTTACTTTCAAGTATTCAGTTCTTAAACCTCATTTCTCCATTCTTTACTTTTGAAATGGGAATTTCTAGATTAGCCATAGAATTTTCTATTTAGAGCTATTACACCTGTTGCTCCAGAGTAACAAAATCTCTTCTGGAACAGAATTTTCTCAACTAACTAATCAGGTATCCCTCTCCATGTGTTGTTATCTATGTATATAACTGGCATACCATCAGCATTCTTATTTAATTCAGTGATGAATATGTTGACAGTACATAAGACTGAGGGAGGCTCTTCTACGTTAAGTGCCCTCCATCCTCATCCCACTTAGGTTACGTCATTCCGCCAGTTGCAAAGTCACCAACCAACTGGTCATTTCAGCCCACATTTCTTCATCTCCCCGACAAGGACATCATGACTCACCTTGTCAACTGTCCTTCCTTTTCAGACAGTCAAAGTTCTCAGCTGTCAGAACAGGAAACAAGTTAATATTTCTTGCTTAATTTAGTGAACCTCCTGGTGGGGCTTGGTCTGGAACCACATTTTTCTTTCTCCAAGCTTCTGTCACCTTTCATATTCTTCATAGTTCCTCAAAATCATTGCCAATGGTTCATGGTTGTCGTCTTTTAGTTTCCCTGTCTTAGGGAGCTTATGTGAAATAGATAGTCTTCATTTTATTTCAGCATAAATTCTTTTCTACTAATATTTATTCTATTCTTGGGGTCTAAAAGTCATTTTCAAACATTGTGGCATAGGTTATAAGACTTAATTTTTGAACAATTTATGTGGTTGGCTTATGGCGACAGGCGTGTGTGTGTGTGTGTGTGTGTGTGCGTGTGCGTGTGTGTTTGTGTATATGTGTGTATGAATTTTCCCTTCAGTGCAAGTTTCTGAAGTCAGAAGGGACTTATAATTAGGGTGATGAGAAGACATTTACTTCCTGGGTCAGAGGCAGAGAGACAGAGAACTTTTTGCTATAGAAAGCATGATTTCCAAGGGTCTACCATTATCACTTTCTTTCTCACCCAACTGATTACTGATTGACTTTTATTTAACAACATTGCTTGTTCTACTATTCTATTCCAATTATTACAACTTCTTCTCTTTAAATTAAAGGGTGGGCATCATTTTCTTTTCCAGTAACATGGCCAATGGATCTGAAGATCCGTTTTTTTTTTTTTTTTTGAAAAGCACAGAAAAGCACTCAGAGGCCCAGTGGAATAATATAGTATATTTCTGCAGCTCCTTCTGAAGTCGGGTCTCATGTGTGGCCCAAACCTGGGTCATGTTTGTCAGCTTATCATTCACTATGTTGTGTTTTAATTTTCTGTTTTGGGATGTGCCTCATTCATTATTTTGTCAACTCCTGGATGTTGAGGGCTATATTTTATTAATCTTTGCATTCTCAGTACCTTATGCTTAATAGGCACTCCATAAATAATGTGTCATAAGTGAATAAATCAATGAATGGATTGCTTATATGACACTTATACACAACTTCTACTGGAAAGCTTCCTGTTGTAAAATACTTGCTATTTTGTTAGTTAATCCATTACCGTGTTGGATAGTTCTAATGACAGAAAGCTTTTCTTTTGGATTAACCTAACCCTACCCTCTGATCTTCCCTTTTCCCATAGAAAACATCTTCTCTTTCCCATGTGTTTATTCTAAGTATTAAACTGAAGGCTTCGGGCCTGATGAAGACAGCAATTTTGTTTTCAACAGGAAGTACTGTGCTTGTGCCTTTGGTTGTTCAACCATCTTCATTCCAGTGGCATTCCAGTGGCAAGCTTCTGGCATGCCAGCCACACAGGTCATTTAGGGAGAGATCCAAATTCCATTTAGACATATTTTGAACTCCTCTAAATATTGTACTTTCTCAGGCTTCCAAGGAGCCAGTGTTTATCACTGGATGAGTACAGTTATGGAGAGATCAAGGACTTAGTTTATTCTGGGTCACATCCATTATAATGGTCTAGTTTAGGCCAAGGAGTCCTCTTGTTCCCAACCACTTTCCCAGGTCTTAGATTGAAATTTTCTGCCCAGTTGCCCTCCTTCCTGGGATGAACCCCTGTGCCTAGGCTGTGACTGCTCTTTCTTTATTCTAGATCAGCAGGACTGGCTTGCATAGCTCTTACTCTCTCCTACACTTGTTGCCAGACAATACAGTATGCAGAACCTAGCATCTGACACTCATATTTGGCTCAGAGCTGGTCTCTGAATCACATGTCAGAGCAGGACTTTAAATCTCATGTCCAACACAAAGAGAGATGACGCCAGTGCTTTGAAATGTCTTTAAACACAAAATATGTCAACTCAGTGACCCTTCAACCCAGCTCCCTCTCTCTTCCTTGCGTTTTTTTCAAGATGTTTTGAAGTTATGTCATCTTTGTTTGTGAAATATGATTTTAGGATAAAGGTATGTCAATATCTGAATCTGCACTAAAAAATACTGTAAGAAACATGAGACCATGATTATAACAGCTTTGATCACACTGATTCCACTAATTAAAAATTCCACTGAGGGGACATGTAAACCCTGTGAATTACCTAATAATGATAGAAATATTCAAAGCATTAGTGATTAATGAACAGATGTGAAGAGGCAAAGCAAGCTTATGGGAAACCATTTCTAATGGTGATGTCAGCAAGGAACAATTTGCAGACATAATTACTAAAAAATTATCAGAGACTTCCTTGTCAAGTATTTTGTATGTTTATAAAGCTGTTGGTGACTCATTTTAGAAGTCTGGGAGACTTATTTGATTTGGAATCAGGATTTTATTATAGCTTAGCTGTTATGTAATAGTTTACTCAGACTGATGTGGAGATATTCTTCCATGTCAACATAACTTGTATGGTGTGCAGTGAGATTTCCTTATAATTATTTCAGCAACTCATATCTGAATGCTTTCCCATATTTTCATGCCTGAAGTGTATTCTCAGTTTGTAAAATGAAGTGCAAGAGAGGCTGTGAGATAGATTAATTAGTCGATAGATTATCACAGTCTCTAATGGTTTAGTGCTTTGGAACAAAATTGCTTTGGATTATGAAGTTGGTAATGTCATGTGGAATGGCTGTCTCTGGCATGCCATAAACTCAATATATGAGTTTCGTGTCATATATCTGTGTGCTTTGTTGCGGTCAATACCATAATTAGTCAAGCTTTACCCACATGCCCCCAAATTCCAATGCTTGAGAGTGAAGTCATCTGGGTATATCCAGTTTTTATGTTGGCTGGGAAACTATTGTTTGATCAACACCTCTAGTTGCTAACTAGCAGCATTTCATTTGGAGCTTCCAAAACACTAATAGCAACCAGATAGACATTGTGTCTGTCCCTCGCCTCAAATTTTAATGATGCTGTTGTCTCTAGAACAACTCCAAAAGAAACATAGCCTGAAAAAGGTGGTGCTTTCCAAGAAAGGTTGGGTGTTATCGTTCCTCTGAAGGGGATAGCGTGGAGAAATACCAAAATGGGAGAGGCAGAGAGGGCTCCTGTATTCCCTTCCTGGCTTTGCAACTGCCTAGCTGCTACTGTGTACCATCGATAGTTTTTCTGGTTTCTCTCTATAAAAGTTTCTTTATTTATTGACTCAAGGATGAAGAATTTAACCATGAGGGCATATAATTAGCTTGAATATTTGCCTACATGGGTTTATATGCAGATATGGAGATCTTATTTAAACATTTTTAAATGGATTTATTTTATCAGTTTATATCCTATTCGATAGTCCTTTCTGTCTATGCTATATATATTAATATGGAGGAGAGGATGAGGGGAAAAATGGAATAATGGAAAGTAGAATTTGAAGCAGCAAATAAAAAGTAATGGACTTGCTCCTCCTTAAACGGAGGTCAATAATATATTTTGGAGGATAGCTACATAATTCTTCAATACTAACAACAGAAATGCCTCTGTTTTGTAGTGATGAATAATGAAGAGTATTTTATGATCCAGAAAAGTCACAGTACAAAGGCACTACTTCCTTTTGGCTGGTTTTTAGTTTACAGTAAACAAAGCTTCTATTTTAATTCCTGAAGTACACATTGTCACGCAAGATGGTCCCAAGAGGAAGGAATTCTGCTTCCTTTTGGCATCTTTTGGAAATTCTCTAAAAGCAATGATGTAGCTCTACCATTTCATGGTGAACATCCATAGAGCCATGTAATATTTTGTGGGATGATAACGTTGTAGAACGAGGACTTCTAGTCAGTGTTACATACACACAGTCAGGAATCAAATTTAGTTTTTAACTGAGGAGGATGGGCTGGCAAGGTGCGTAGCAGCATAATCATCATGTTTCAGGAGGCATTAGAGAGCAGAAGTCCAGTCAAGAACAGAAGAGGATAAACGGATTAGTGCTGGAGACAGGCACGGAGGTTTAGTTGTTGGTTGTGTGTACGAAGGCAATGCTGGCTGTTAGTGGTTTTGACTGGTCCACTTGCACGGGTGTTGCCTTTGTCTCTTTCTGATGATCTAGAGAGAATAGATTGGCTCCCATTTCCACTTGATCTTTGCTTAGAGGGTGGACAAGACAAATAATAATCATAAAAATAGCAGTTAGCCTTTACCGGGTTCCTGCTTTGTGGAAAGCATTTTACTGAATGATTCAACGCATTACCTCATTGAGTCCTTTTAACAGTCATATGAAGTTGGTATTATCACTCCCTTTTCAAAGATAAGGAAACTGAGGCTTAGAGAGTGTCTTGCCTAAGGTCACCAAGCTAGTCAGTGGCAGAAGGGGCTTCAAACCCAAGCCATCTGACTCCAGAGCTGATGTGCTTAAACACTGCTCTTTATAGCCACTTATGTATGGAATTTGAAAAGTTCGGTGCCTAAATGGAGAAAGAAATTGAACAGTCAGTCTATGTATTCCAAAAGCATGTCTTTCCCATTATATCACTAAGTTTCTGCTTTTCATTCCTATTGCTAATTCCAGAGCTCAGG
>NW_012155729.1:7154513-7156245 GCF_000956105.1 Propithecus coquereli
GATGTATCATTTTTTATCTTTTATACCATATTTTTACCATACCTTTTCTATGTTTAGATATATTTAGATACGCAAATACCGTATGTTGCAATTGCCTACAATATGCAGTACAATCACATGCTGTACACATTTGTAGGGGGAGCAATAGGCTGTACCATATAGCCTAGGTGTGTAGTAGGCTCTACCATCCAGTTTTGTGTAGGTGCACTCTATGATGTTTGCACAATGATGCAATCACCTAATGATGCATTTCTTAGAATGTATCCCTGTCGTTAAGTGATACATGATTGCACACATAAATACACACATATATACATACATATATGTGTGTACATATATATATATATTTTGTCTCACAACTTTTAAATTTAACTATATAAAATAGGCATTTCCCCCATGTTATTAAAAACTCCTGGTAAATGTGTTAATGATTGTGTAATATTCCAACCTACCCCTGTTATCAGTCCTTAGAGTGATTTCTTACTTTCTACTTAATATAAATAATTTAATAATAAGCATCTTTGTGCCTAAAGGTTTCTCTGGCAATATCCTCTTGTCTCCTCCTCTTTCTATTTTTCCCTACTCACAACCATAATAGCAGCTGTAAAACAATTTTCCTAAAATGCATGCCTTGCCCTGATGCAAATCAACATCATAACAAATTTAAGTTCTTCAGCCTGGCATCCAATATACCTCATACTCTGACTCCCATTCAGTCTCCCTTTCAAATCTCATCTTTGAATTTTCCCATATTCTAAATTTCAATCATACTCACAGCTTGGAAAAAGCCATTCACACTCGTAATTATGGATAATTGTTGAGGCCATTCCTTCCGCTAGGAATGTTTTCCTGTCCACCTCTATGCATGAAACCTCTGCCCAATGACCAATCCTCACTCCAAATTTTATGTTATTCTTGAGGCTCTTCCTAATAATATTAATTTGAGGTGCCTCCTCCTTCCTCTGCTCCTCTGAACTCTGACTACATCATGCTTGACTTTGTCTCTTTCATTGTCTCAGGTCCTAGAACAGAAAGTGCCTGGAAATGTTGGCCCAAAGTCTTGCTAAAGGAATAAACGGATTGTGTGTATCTTATATGTACCTCTAGTATTACCTGAGGACAAGGTCTAAGATATGCTTATCTGTGTCTGCTCTAGTGCCTACCAAGTTCCATGCAATATAGGTACTTAATTATTAAATGCATTGATCTGTGCCACTTGGATTTCCTTGAGCATGGGAAACTATGAATTTGTTGTAATATAGCCTGAAATTAGAATTATGAGTTCTTGGACTACTGAGTATCTAATGCTGCTAAATTGATGCTATAAAGGACTTCTGAAATATTAGGATATTTTCTGAAGTATATAACCATGCTAATGTTACAGATTTTCTAAAACCACTTTATGATAGAACTGCATGGGATTTTTGAAGGCTCTAGATTTGACCATTTAATTTCAGGGGCAAGAAAAAGGGGCCAGGAAGGTGCCTTTACTGTCAGAGTGGGGAATGAGTTGAAAATCTTTGTGCTCCTAGTCCAGGCCTCATTGGATCATTTGCTACAAATTGCTGCCTCCATTTTCCCAGGGCAGTCCCTTATTTGATCCTTTATAATTAAAGGCAGGATAAGATTTAAAAAATAAAAATTCTCTGTCCAAATTTAAGTTGTTGTTTTCACCTAGCTTGGGAAAATTGGGTCCAATACTGAGCAAGTGTAGTTTCCTTTCTATTTAGTT
>NW_012155729.1:7156295-7157071 GCF_000956105.1 Propithecus coquereli
CTATTTATATTATTATATTTTGTAAAAATTAAGGAAAATAAGAAAAAGTTGACATCAAATGAAACTTCACCTACAAATTGCCTAATTGGAGATAACCATATGTTTTATCTTTGCTATTTTTCCAATCATATTTTAGAATTATACATGTACACATATAGAGTCATGCACCGCATAATGACATTTTGGTCAACAACAAACCACATATACAACCATGGTCTCATAAGATTATAATGGAGTTGAAAAATTCCTATTGCCTAGCAGTACATAATACTTGATGATGATAATAAATGACTATGTTACTGGTTTAGGTATTTAGTATGATTTTGATCATTTTTTTTTTAGAGTGTCGTCCTTCTACTTATTAAAAGAAAAGTTAACTGTAAAACATCCTCAGGCAGGTCTTCCAGGAGGTGTTTCAGAAGAAAGCATTGTTGTCATGGGAGCTGACAACTCCATGCATGTTACTGGCCTTGAAGACCTTCCAGTGGGACAAGATGTGGATGTGGAAGACAGTGATATGGATGATCCTGATCCTGTGTAGGCCTAGGCTAATGTATGTTTGGGACTTGGGTTTTTTTTTTTTTTTGGATACAGAGTCTTGCTCTGTTGCCTGGGCTAGAGTGCCATGGCATCAGTCTAGCTTACAGCAAGCTCAAACTCCAGTGCTCAAGAGATCCTCCTGCTTCAGTCTCCCGAGTAGCTGGGACTACAGGTGTACCAGCACGCTTGGCTTATTTTTCTATTTTTAGTTGTCCAGCTAATTTCTTTACATTTTT
>NW_012155729.1:7160264-7168440 GCF_000956105.1 Propithecus coquereli
AACTGAAGTTTAGTCTCGGTCATGACTTTCCAGTGGCCCCTATAACAGCCAGGAGCAGGAACAGAAATCTGTCCAAGATGACATCTTTGGGTAAAGGCTAAAGAAAATGAAGGAGCTCTGGGTCTTGCCCTCATGCAGGTTACATAATAATGCTACAGTTATTGGCTAACTCATTGACTAGTGAGTGAGAAGGGGTATTTCCAAAGGAAAATGAGCAGGGTTCAGACATTGACTTGACCTGGATGATTCAAAGATGAATGTTAGAGACATCAGGGAAGCTGATGATGGAGAAGTGAGCTGTGATTAAAATAACCCCGTGCTTTGTCATGGCACAGCCTCCAGCCAGTGAGCTCACTGGTGTCTGCTGCCTTCTTTCATTTGGTATCTGCAGCGTTTACAACACTGTCTAGCTCACTTTAGTGAATGTGTGTTGAATGAGTGAATGGTCTGATGAGAGAGGGGTGACTACACCAGTATAGATCTGTGATTAAAAAATTATATATATATATATATATATATATATATATAGAGAGAGAGAGAGAGAGAGAGAGAGAATAAGTAGCACAATATGAAACTCAAATACACTTTTGATACTGGGTTATAAACATTTACAGTATCATTAAGACTTTGTTAACTAAATCTGGCTTGAGAAATTAGACTTCAATTACTTAGATATGAAAAACAAGGGGAAAGATAAATAAACCACACAGTATTAACCACACAGTGTGTGAGACATCAGACATGATCTACCCAAAGCTAGCCTCTTGGGAATGTGTTTCCTCATTCATTCATTCATCCATCCATACATTCAACATGAGTGCATCCAACTCACACATCAGCATGAGTGCTATTTGGTGGGGTACAAAAATGACAAAGTGACTGCATTTTAAGGAGCTCAAGTATCTACTCCGAATATATTCAGCTACTCCCCATCCCCTTAATCTAAATGTTTTTGTTCTACAGTGTAAAATAAAAGGAGAAAATACTGAATGGAAAGCATTTTAAGGGAACTTGGCATTATTCTTTGTGTGTTCATCATAGGAGTCTTGAGGATGCTGCTCACTTTATTTGTGATTTTTGTCCACCGACCTGGGAATTTGAAAATGATTCTGGAATTTCCTCCAAACAAGATACCTTTCCTCCAAAGGCATTTGTACATCTCAGGAATGTAGTTAGTGGTGGCTGCCCCCCTCAGCAGGTCTAATGCCATAAACTCTGCAGGAATCTTCACTGTTGTTGGACACGGTCAGGACTTGCAGTCAGTCCTTACATGGGCAAAAGCTTATTTGCTTTGCGCTTGCAATACCCTCGGATCAGTTAAGCAAACCCACAAATACAATGGTTTGCGTAGGAGTATCATTCTACTTAGGGAGGCCTGAGATTTCTAAAAATGCCCACAGCAAGCAACTCTGAATGACACCCCAAAATGTAGATAAAGAGAGGGATGTGTTCTAGCTAAAATCAACCAATAATCAGAGTATTAGTAACCCATGTCTGGGGTTCTAACCCAATGGTTTTTTATTTCAATGTTATTGGTGACCTCTATTGAAAAGCAAAGATATTAGGAAATTTTTATTATGTTATACAATGACTATGTGTAAAAATTAAGATTATATAGTGAGTGAAGCATTCTGAGCAGTGATGATGATCAAAATATTTAAGTGGAATTGCATTAAGCAGTTAGAACAGATGCTGACCACAAATAACGGCTATGTTTTACTGGTGTGTATTAGTCGGACATCAG
This sequence comes from Propithecus coquereli, assembly GCF_000956105.1. Classification (NCBI taxonomy): domain Eukaryota; kingdom Metazoa; phylum Chordata; class Mammalia; order Primates; family Indriidae; genus Propithecus; species Propithecus coquereli. Next base: position 7,162,009 of record NW_012155729.1, read on the forward strand.
TCCAACTAATATGTCTGTGTTGAGCTCACTGGTCTGTGCTACATGGAAATGACACTATACACCTTGTACAGGTGGAGATCAACATTATACAGAATACCTAAATTATACTTCATGCCCCTTATACAGGTGAATATCAACTTCAAACACAAGAGCATGGATTCTTTGTCTTACTTCATCAATTTTTCCCTCTTTACTGGATTATTTCCATTAATATACAAGCATATTGTGTTATGTCTTCCTACTTAAAAAACAACAAAACAAAATAAAAAACTTCCTGTACTCTGCATTATCTTCTATCTACCCTATTCCTTTTCTTTATAGCAAAATTTCTGGAAGGAGTTTTTTCACACTCACTATCTTCCTTTCTTCTTCTTTCACTTGCTCTCGAACCCCCTTAGAGCAGGCTTTCTTCCCTCTTCTGAAAATGCCCTTGTCAAAGTCACCAAGGACATGCTCCTTGCCAAATCGGGTGGGCACCTCTCAGACCTCCTTCATGTGAATGCTTGCAGCATTCGACGCAGTTGTTTTTACTCTCCTTATTGAAGAGCTCTCCTTACTCTTCTCAGTCTTTGCTGAATCCTTTGCTTTTCAGTCTTGAAATGCACTTCAGGGTTCAATCCTTGGACATCTTCTCTTTTCAAAGGGTACATACTCCCTAGGAGCTCTCGCTCAACTCCCCGCCTTCAGTGACTATGTCTACACGAACCTCCCTAACACAGAGGCCTTCCTCAACCACCACTGTGCAGTGGCAACCACAGTCTATCTTTTTCCCTTTGTCCTGTTTTGTTTTTCTTCTTAGCACTTATCACTGCCTGATATTCTATTAGATAACTAGCCTATCTCTATTGTTTGTTTATTGTCTGTCTCTTCCACTAGAACGTAGCTCCAGGAGGATAGAAAGTATGGTGGTTTACTGACTTTCCTTCAGTGTCTAAAAAAGTACCTGGCACAAAGTATGGGCTCAATGTATATTTGTTGAATAAACAAATGAAAGTGCACAAATGGGGACTAAAAAGGCCAATAAATAAGATCCTTTTCATACTATATACATACATGAAAAGTGACCTTTTCATTCACAATGACAGCTTATGCAAGGGGTTGATCGGGCCGCCATGGGTCAAATCTCGCCATGCTCAATTGTTTTACATATTGCCTGTGGCTGCTTTCACATTGCAACAACACGATGGAGTCGTAGAGACAGAGATGGTGTATGGCCTGCAAAGCTGAACATGCTTACTATCTGGGACTCTCCATAAAATGTTTGCTGGCCCCTGGTTTATTATGCACATTAAGGAGGTGGTATAATGCAAAGGGTAAGAGTGTAGCTCTGGAGCCAGATGTCCTAGGTTCAAATGCCAGTTCCTCCCCTGACCAGTTGTGGCCTTGGATATATCATCTGTCCTCTCTCTGCCTCAGTTTTCTCAACTATTAAATGGAGATAACACCAATATCAACCACACTGGGTGGTTGTGAAGATAAAATGAGTTTGTACTTGTAAAGCACTTAAAATCATCCAGAAACACACTCATTAACGTTAATGTGTGGTCAGAAAGTAATTGAAACTGGCTTCAAAGAATTGAAAACAGGTACATCTAAGTGTAGGTATGTGCATTTAATTTATCCCAAAGGACACATTACAAATGACTAAGTATGTTTCCCTCCTTCCTTGGTTCATTCTGTTGAATCTCGGGTTAGCTGGTATGAGCAGATACATTTTCCTTCTGTTGGCAGTTGGAAAAATTTACATGCAGACTGTGTTTTTGCTTAACTGATCTTTGCAGGGTACGTACAAAAAGCAAAAAATGAGTGTGTCATCTACTCACTGTTCTGATGGAATTCATAAAAAACTCGGCTGAAATCAGTCACACAGACATTTTGTGTGGGAGTCTGTGTGACGATGTGCTTGACGTTCCTCTTTTCATTTGATTTTACCCTCTCAGGTGGGTAGTGTCAAAGGCATCCTAAGGTGACTCCCCAAGCATCCTTGTGAATTTCTTCCTTAGTCTTCACACGTGGAACCCCTGTGTGATTTGTCCTACCTGCTCTTCGGTGTCCAGGTCAAGTTCTTCCTCTTCTGGGATGGTTTCCAGTGAGCTCTCCATTCTGTCAATGCCTGTGACCTATTCACCTGGCCCCTAGCAGAAGGCACTTGTTAACGTTTTTTTTTTTTTTTTTTAAGAAAAAACATGTAAAATCATCCTATTTTCACAAACTAGAGTTCTATTTGATTGAGGTGAGGATTGAGCCTTACCTTCTTGGCATGCTCAGCACATAGAAGAGTGTCCTGTGCAGAGTGTCTACTTAGCAATCAGCTATTACTGATGGTAATTCTTTTTTTTTTTAATTTCAGAATATTACAGGGGTACAAATGCTTTGGTTACATAAATTGCCTTTGTGCTGCCAAAGTCACAGCTATAAGCGTGCCCATCCCCCAGACAACACACACCGCACTGTTAGGTGTGAATTCACCCATCCCCCTCCCCCCTGCAGCAGGATGCAGCCCCTGCCAACATCTCCTGTGCCTCTTGTGACCTGTTTTCACTGTCTGTGCTCCGGCTACCGTCGGCTACCGTGCTCCCAGCCTGCCATGTCTGGTTCCACCTTCTGCTATTCCCTATGTCTGAATTACTCCTTTCTCATCTTTGCCTTGTCAACTGCCATTCACCTTTCAGATACTAGTTTTAACAGTCACTGCTTCAAAGAAGCTTCTAGAACAGGTTTCTTACTCTTGACCGGAACCAAAGTGGGGCCTCTCCTCACATTGCTCTACCTTTTCCTTTATGGTGCCATCATGTCTTTGTTTATAATTATATACTGAATTTTTATGTGGTCATCTGGTTAACATCTCTCTCTTCAACTAGAGTGAGCTCTCCATGAGGAACGATGTCTGCTTAAATGACATTTTATCCCCAGCAGCGAGTGTAGTGATTGGCTCATAGTTTTTGAATGAATGGATAGTGAATAACTGACAAAGATGAAGGAGATATAGGAATGATGACTCTCCCGCGAGATGTGCGAGTGTATTCAGTGACATGTTGCTGGGTGTCCTCTATGTGCCCGCACTGAGCTTGGTGCTGGGACGCAGCTGAGAACAGGAAGGCGTGGGAAGAGGTGAGATTCAAACGGACAATTTTCCACCCTGTATCCGTGCTCAGTCCAATCGACCACTAGCATTTCTCTATTGAGCCTGGCCTGGCTTCCCCGATGGAGAGAAAGTGACTATTTTTATCTAACATCCCTTATCATGGTCATTAGTGAGAATGTATTGAATTTGCAAAACTGAGGCTTCATACCAGGTGCCCCTGAAAATCACTATAGCCAATTAATAGCTTTTTATGCAAGGAGAATTTTTTCTGATTTGTTTATATTAATTAATATCTTTCTTCTCTCTACATTGTCAGTAAGTGTAATACCAAATGCCAGCAATTCTGATACCTTTCCCCCATTATCCACATTTTACTAATTCTTTGCTTTCAGATGCTGTAAATGATAAGTATTATTTGTTTAATGCTTTCCTGTTCAAATTTTCGCTCTCAAATGACCACTTTGTTAAAACATGAACAAGGCAATTATACTAAGAACTATTATGGTAGTTAATTTAATTTCCATTTCTGTTTGCTTATCGTTTTATTGCAGTGACTGTTGTTACAGATGAAGGATCGAAATCTCATTGAATCTGAAATTTCTTTAAGTGTCCAGCATGGCTTCATTGCAGAAGAGTGCCAATATTTAATAATAAAGTATCACAGAATCTCACAACAGCAAGAGACGTGGGGACAATTTTATCTAGTCTAATCCCCATGTTTCGCAGATGAGAAAACTGAGACCTGTTGAGGTTAGGTAACTTGTCTTCTGAGGCTGGGACAAGATCCAGGTCCCCTGATTCCCATTCCATGTGGTCTTTCCATTCTATTCTATGCCTTCATACTACCTTTTGTAATCCTATGACGTGACAGATTTCCCCCTTGCTAGCAAGAGCAGATCTTTGATCAAAAAGAAAGAAAAGTGCCCTGCAAACCTCCCTCTGTGCTTCCTTTCGATGAGGCCCTTTTTACATGATTTAGAGAAAGGAGATTGCATTGCAGGTTGCTCCTTTGTGGCATTTAGGGATCATTTCTCTGTGAGAACCAGACCCTCAGTGGAACCGTTGATTGCCTGGTATATTGTGATTGATGGATATCAATTTCCGTTTACATATCTCTGCTCTATGACATCACCCATTTGGAGACATGCCTCCAAACACATGAGGTTGGCCGAGAAAGGGAAAGGCGTTTCTCAGCCCAGCTCACCGACTAAATAGCCATTATATTCTCCCGGCTAAGATGATTTTGTTTCTCTGAGCTTTTTCTCAGGTTGCTACCCTCGGCTTGATCTGGAGGCATGGAGAGCGCGTTTGTCCACTTGCGCATGCCCAGTTGCAACTTCCGAGTTTCATTAGCGGCCTATACCAACTTTCTGGCACAAAACAAAAGAAAGCCCTCCTGAATGGTGACTTGGGAAAGCTGGGCACCTGCTCTGCCTTTGTCTTCTCTTCTCCAGCACCCCGGGGATAACTGCTCTGCAAAACAGGAGCTGGTCTGTGCTGGCTGCCAAATGGGGAACCCTCATTAGAATAATGCCCAGCAGGTGTCTGCTTTCTCTTCCCCCTTTCCCACCCTTAAACAAACCAGAGGATGGCTGTTGCTAAGGGCCAAAATAACAAGACCTGGGTGCTTTTAATTGTTATTTTAACAATTAAATTAACGGCTGCCTTCTTAATTGTGAAAGTCCGTGGGAAGGAAAACTCAAGATACTGAAAAGGCTGTTGTAACCTACTGAACTTAATGAACGAGAACAATTTTTTTCAAAGGGTGAACTCATTTATATTTGGGATGCAACATCCCCTATTTTAACTAAGATTGGCCAGATCAGGCAATGGGTGAGAATGACCAATAATCCGAAGTGGAAGATTTTGGGGGCAAGTGGAAATCGGTTTAGATAGGGTTTGAAGTTGGGCCTAGGCAGGGCTTTCCTTCTTTTAGTATCTTCAGTTTCGCCCATTATGTAGATAAGAGAGCTGCTTTTACCATCTTTTTCTTCTTTGTTTTTTCCTTTCTATTCCTCTTGTGTTCTTCTCATTCTCCTAAAGTTTAAGTGGATCCTGAATTGGAGGATGAACAACAGCTACTGAAGGTCTCATTTCTCCCCCTGCATAAAGGCAATGGCGGTAGTTCCTGAACAAAACACTTGCGATGAGACACGGTCTATATGGATTTTAATAGATAGTCTGTGTCAACTGAAATTGGTTTTCACCTGGAAATCCCAATGACAGAGCCTTTAAGAATTCCAAAAATATAATCTATCTCATCTTGTGCATTCTTTCCTGGGGACACATTTTAACAAGAAACTGTGAACTGAATGGGAAAGTTGGACACGATTTAGGAGAATTAGATATATAAGGAAGTCAAAGGAAGGGCAACATGATATCCGTATTTTTTGTGGGTATTGAGCAAACAAAAAAGCTAAAAGTGTGACAAAATAAAAACAAAAATCTTACAAGATTGTGTCTTTATCACACAGAATAGCTGAGAAGGTATATTAGAATGAAATATTACATAGTTCTGTCTACAATTTATTTCCTCATTTTTTTTTTTTTTTTTGAAAGAGAAAATTCCCCTCAGAACACAACTTGATGGGGTCTGGTTAGAGCAGAGTGGAATGGAGAAATGGAGGGCGTTAGGATATTTGGAGACATTGCAGGACCCAGTAGCTTTAAAAGCACTTTAAGTTTTTCCCAACCCTATTAAAAAAGAGAGGAAGTGGGGAGAAAGGGAGATGATCTCATTCAATCCTTTGAAGGACTGCTACTCAGTAAGGAAGAGGTGCGGGCAGTGTAAATCAGTTCAAGTCAACGTCAGTGATGACTTATGCTCTGAGCGTTTTGGGGAGGCTGGAATTCCTGCTGGTAACCTCGGGAGGCTTGTGTTCACAGTGACTGCCAAGGCAGTTAGAGGCTGAGACTGTAGATGGAGGAATGATGTTTATGTCACTAACCTTTGTCCTCTGAAATGACCCTGGAGGGTTGCAGCATAGGAAACTATTGATTATTAAATAATTTTTTCCTCTTGGGAATCTTAAGAAGGAAATATTGGTGGGTGTCTCCTCTGATTTATGGAGCACTGATATTTGATCCAAGAGAAAGAAACTATAGATTGATACATATACACACACAATACCCAGGTATGTATATTATATATATATTTTTACGCACACACATATGCTTTGTGTGTGTGTAAATATTTTTGGTAAAACTTATTAATGAAATATGAAATCAATGTGAGTATCTTTTGGCCATAAAAACGTTCATATGTATATGACAATTAATTAGGGCATAATTTTTACTTTGAAAAACAAGTTTTTCCTTGACAAAATGATTCCTCACGAGGTTATAAA
>NW_012155729.1:7169415-7175126 GCF_000956105.1 Propithecus coquereli
CAGTGTGCAAGGAAAGAATGTGGAGAAACTGCCAATCTAGATTTTTCTCTGTGTAAGAAAGCATAGTTCCCTTTGATACAGGAGGAACTATGCAGAGACTAAAGCACTTGACTATTGGATAAGAAACTGTTGACATTGCTGTGGTGAATCACCCCTCATGCACAGATCTTAATGCGGGCAAAGCCGGTTCCAGCATTCCACGATGCTGCCCAGAGATAATCCAGTCTAGCACCTGAGTGTTTGGAAAATCCACTGGATCCCTCCCCCGCTCCCACATTCCCTCTCTACATACATGCTCCTCTTACAGAAATGGCCATGAATAAGTGATAGAGTTGGAAAAATGACTGATATTTATTCAGTGAATAAAATACAGAATTGCTTTCCTAGAAACACCAGCAAGTCAAAGGAAGATGGAGAGAGGCATTCTAATCCTAGCAGAGAGATGAATGGGTGTGAGAAAATGTGAAGGAGAACGAATTGCATAAACATCACTGAGGCTAAGGATCACTGCAGCCCCAGCCAGGCTAAAGCATGCCGAAGATGAATGTGCCAGGCTGGGCAGGCGAGGTGCTATCTACTGGGGAGGTGAGGGGTGGGTGGGAGAACGGGGCCAGGACCTAAGCTTATCTACTAGCTGAAGTTTTGATCTCAAGGCTGGGAAAGACATGGACAGAAATAAATGTTTAGGGCATGACATTCTTTCCATGTTAGGACACCACATTCTTGCTATTTGGTGACAAATGACTGAACAGGGAGCTCGGTCCCATTTATGATCTAATTCCATAAAAATGAAATCCTGGGCATTTGGTTCAGAGCACGCCAGGAAAGAGTTAAAACCGAATTTTGCTGCCTCACTCTGGTCTTTGGGCCGTGAACTTGCTGCCTTCCGGAAGTGCTCTCTCTTTCTGTGGATTTTGTTTTCTGCCTTCTGTGGGAGAGAACAGCTCCTTCACCTTTCCATTGCCCCTGGGCTTGAAAACACTCATAATGGACATATAGCTTCTATCTGGAGACTAGAGATAGAAGGTAAAAGAAAAGGAAAGTCATTTGCATTAAAAAAAAGAGAGAGTGAGCGAGCATGTGGGCGTGTCTGGGTGTGCGTGTTCTGTGTAGGAAGCGTCTGAAGAGGAGTCCAGCTAGGAGAACTTGCTGAAATAATTCTCTAACAGACTGAACAAAGCTTCCAATAATAAATGGTGACATTTACACAAATATCTGTGGTTGTGCTTTCCGTTTCTTCTTATAGGAAACAAGTAAGATTTTTAAATGCTTCAGTGATGTGATCAGTAGACAGTAGTGGGAAAGAATTTTCCTGAAACTTGACTTGCAATCAAAATAAGGAAGGAAGATCTGAAAGAACTGAGAATATTTCAGCTAATCAGGATATGGCACTTTCCGACATCTGGATGTCCAAACAAGTGTTTTGAATTCAATACTATTAACATGTGTCACTTTAATGAATATTTTCCTTTGGAGTCGATTGGGTGGTTACATTTTTGGCAATAATCTCGTGGTCTGTTGCTTACATTACCTGACCCACAGTCCATTTTCCTTGTGTTGGCTGTGGGAAAAGGGAAAGAGTGGAAAATATCTCAGATCCTGAAAAACAGCTCTGAGAATGGGACTCATCTTTTAACTGAACCACTTCAAATAGAAGCTCTCTAAGGATTGCCTCGTCACTGTCTGTGGTATCATGTGTAAAAACAACAACAAAAAAGGAATAAGTTCCCTTTGTATCAAAAAGGGCAAAATATCCACAAAATGAGATGAGTTTTTTCTTTTTTAAGCTTGAAATAGACAGGCCTCTGCACTCGTCCCCTTTTGACTTTTAACAAAACCAATCAGAGATAAGCAACTTCCTTGGGCTAAACGGTGTTTTCAGGGGGACCCATAATGAGATGTTCTAATGGATCACTTAAAACTCCCCACACAGGAACATCCCTTCATGCTCTGAAAGTCTTTTTAGCCCTCTGCTATTTGTAGAACCTTTAACATGTTGTGAGAGAGAGTCCTTGACTATCTCCAGGGACCTTCATGAGGAGTGGGAGGGTGAGGGGAGAATGGGACAGTACTGGGTGCAGCAAAGCACTCTGTCCAATCAGCAAGTGTCTGGAGGGTTTCTATGGGTGGGCAGCCCTAGGCTGGATCTCGTGTGTGTGCGTGTCTGTGTGTGTGTGTGTGTGTGTGTGTGTGTGTGTGTGTGTGAGAGAGAGAGAGAGAGAGTGTGTTATGTGAGTGGGTATATGTGTATGTGTGCATGTGAGCATATATGCGTACATATGTGAATGTGTGTGTGTGTTTGTGAATGTGTGTGCGTGCTTGTGAGTGTATGTGTACGTGTGTGTACGTAAGTGTATATGTATTTGTGTTTGTGTATATGTGTGTTTCCCATTAAACAGTACTCTCTTTGAGGTAGTTTATCCGAATAGTTAAAGGTATAGGCTTTGGAACCATAAACCATGGGTTAAATCCAGATGCCATCATTCTGTAGCCGTATACCACAGCCATGTTGCTTAATCTTTCTGGGCCTCAGCTTTTTTTCTTAATCTGTAAATGGGGATAACGGTAACACTCATCTCATTACAGTTGCTGCGGTGGGATAGTCCGTGGGAAGTCATTTGCGTGGTGCTTGATATAACAAGCTCTCAATATTGAGATCTCAGATAGCATTGAATAGTTATCTCCCCCCTCCTCCTTCTTTCTAGAGCAGTTTTCCTTCCCTTCCCTTCCCTTTCCCTTCTCCTTTCTCTTTCTTCTGTTTTCTTCTCTCTCTCTCCTCTTCCTTCCTTCCTTCTTTCCTTCCTTTCTTCCTTCCTTCCTTCCTTCCTTCCTTCCTTCCTTCCTTCCTTCCTTCCTTCCTTCCAGTGAGTGGTCCATGCATTTAGCTGATTCTGACTCATAGACGTGGATTTGTGCTTCAGAGAGCCTGTCTCTCCCAGCCCTGGGGAGAAGCACCGTCACTCTCCCTGTTCTGCCTGTACCATCCCCATGTGAAGGCTGTGGGTGCACACGGCACACAGCTCTCTGACACCAACGTGCAGCCCTATAATGTGGAGAAGGAGATTCTCCCTCCCTACACACCATCTCGTCCAAAGCACAGAGAGTCCTTCGCAGATGGGAAGGAAAGAAGCCAAATCTAAGGAATGCAATGGACTCTCGTTCCAGGGGATCATTTGTTTCAAATTGACTTTAAATACCATTGAGTAGACTCTTAAATTCCCACGTGTTCCACTAAGACTCAGTAAGAGAGAGACTAAGAAAGCACATTGCCTTCCCACTTGAGACGAGGTACCATGCTGGTTTGGTGAAATACTCTCTAGTGGGACACATTCTCTCCGGCTGGTCACGGCAGTCCTTTTCCAGCCACCTTTCTTGTCTTCGAATTCTGTGTTTTCTAAATTTCTTCTGTAGGGAAATTTCATATTTGGAAAGCCAACTAGTTATGGTTTCAGAATTGTTTATTTATTCATTCAACAAATATTCATTAAATACCCTCTAAGAGGTAGGCACTGGGCTGGATACTGGGAGAAGAGAGTCGTTTAAGACACTGTCCCAAGTTTCAGAATGCTCACAGTACAGTGGAGAAAAAAGAGAAGTAAATTAGCGATTTCAGTGTAGTGCGGTAAGTGCTGTGACGATTGTAGTTGTCCAGGGTTTAGAGGATGGCGGGCAGAGACAAGAGAGGTGAAGTAATGTATCCAGGACCACAAAGCTGTTAGGGGGTAGGTGGAGGCAGGATTCAATCTGGTTTCTATGACTATGAAATCTGTGTGCTTACACTGAGATACATGCCTCTTTCTTCAGTTGCCCACATCACTGACTTTAAATAGACAACTAGTAAATAATGTTTAAATTCTGAGATATTGAAAATAATATCACAATCATACTGTGGGCCATGTCAGTGAAAAATGTGAACTTGTGCATTTTATAAAATTTTACAGTTAACAATAGTGGTGGGAACAGGGCTAATAGAGTGGTAAAGGCTAACGCATACAACCAGAAAGAAAAGCATTATTATTTATACTGTGTCTGGAATGTCTATATCAGATTGTATATACATGAGGTCTTTGGAAGTTTTATCCTATCAATTAGAATTGCATGTGGCTATGTGTAGCAGAAATATGACTGCAGTGGCTTCAACAAGGTCTGAGGTGGTAGTTTAAGACTGGTATTGGCATTTAAAGAAGCCATCGAGGGCACAGGTTTTTTTGAGCTTCTGGTCACACCATTCTGACCATGTGGTTTGCATCCTTATGGTTGCAAAATGGCTGCTTCTCCTCCAGCTATTGCATCTGTATTTAGATGGAGAAAGAGGGAGAAGGGGTAAGGGTAAAAGATGCCTGCCAGCTGACTTTAGACTTTTTATTAGGAAAGCAACCCTGTCACCTTCCACTTTAATTTCAGTGTCCTAGGCTAGGAAATAAAACCACCTTGAGCTGCAAAAAATCTGGAGAGGTGAATTCTTTTGCTGGGCTAAACTGCTGCCTTCAACAAAATCTGGGCTTTGTTAGTAATGAAGAAAGAAAGAATGCCCATTGACTAGGCAGCCAGCACCCTCTGCCATGTTCCCTTAAGTAGTTTAAATTTTCACTTAAACTCTTGTTTATACTATTGACTCTTTTACAAAATTCATTAAACTACACATAGGGTGAAAAAAATCCTTCAATTCAGGCTTTTTTGAATTATCACATAGTCTAAATAAGTTGAGTCTAAATTACAGAATTTGATTGTACAAGGGGAACAGATACCTTTTTACCTTTTTTCTGTTACTGCAGCTACAAGATGTTCTTTTCGGTGAGAGTGAGCCAGTTTTCCGGTGATTTTATGCTTTCCAATGAAATATTACCGTGCTCCTTTTATTATCTGTTTTTTTAAATTCCTAATTTGTGTCATTAGGTATTTTCATTGGGTTGTAATCAAAGTTTTTACAAAATATGCTTTGGATTTAGACTAACAATTAACAGAAGAAGAATTGAGCAGCATTATGAACAGAGAAACGAAAGGGTTTAATAATGAATCAATCAGCACATATTTAGTGAGTGTCTTCCATGGCTAAGGCCATTACAATGACAAGACAAACCTTGGCACCTGGCATCCTGTACTACACATGACGATCAGTGAATGTTCTGACTGACGAAACTGCATCTGCCGAAGGATTCAAATGGTCAGAGAAATAATGTAATTTCACCCATCATCATCATTATCATCATTATCATCATCATCATTATGGTCTTTATTAATGGGAAATTGCAAAAATGGTAGTTTTAAAGTGAAGTGTCCATGAGGTGGGGTTGTTCAGGGGGAAGAATAAAAGTTCTGGGCCAGTCAGAAGTTCTGGAAAAAAGGAGTAGAAGTGAGCCCATAACCCACCAGGGTTGAATCTTGCAGACATTGGGTTGATCCCACTTTTATTGCTGGTTACTTTGATTATTTTGTTTTTAAAGGTGCTGAGCCCTGCCTCTGATGGAAAAATGCATAAGAACAAATAATATCTTGCATTAAGGCATTGCTCCAGTCTGAATGTTTGTGTCCCCGCCAAATTCATATGTTGAAACCTAATCAAGGCTGGGCACAGTGGCTCACTCCTGTAATCCCACCACTTTGGGAGGCTGAGGCAAGAGGATCACTTGAGGCCAGGAGTTTGGGATCAGCCTGGACAACATAGCTAGACCCCATCTCTACAAAAAACAAAAGAAAAAGAAATAAAAGAA
>NW_012155729.1:7175651-7190179 GCF_000956105.1 Propithecus coquereli
GCCACACAGCTTGGCTTCGTAAGCCTTATTAGGGATTTTGGTCTTTACCCTAAAAGCAGTGGGAAACCATTGAAGTATTTTAAGAAAGAAGTGTCTTGATCAGATCTGAGTTTCAAAAGGTTCACTTTTTTTTTTAGGTCATATCAGAAAGATATGTTTGATGAAATCAACAAGAGAATTAAGCAGTATACACATAGATGCAAATACTACAATATGGACAACAACGGAAGAACATTTTCTTCAGAAAATGAATTGTGTGATTCCCAGAAGTTATAAAATTACACTGGGAAGGAAGAGTGATCCTAAAGTAAAAATATTCACTAATGAACTGACCACTTACAAATTTACCCATGCTAAGGCTGGTGCAGTGGCACGTGCCTGTAATCTCAGCTACTTGGGAAGCTGAAGACGGAGGATCGCTTGAGTCCAGGAGTTCAAGACCATCCTGGGCAACATAGTAAGACCTTGTCTCATTAAAAAAAAATGTAAACTAACCTGTGCTTAAGTCTCTGTCTCACAAAGTAATCCTGGCTTCGGTCTCTGTTATCCCTGTCCCATCTCAGTCCATCTCAGGCTGTCCGTCTCTTCCTGACAATACTATGTAAATACAGAGTGAAATTACATATCTTACAAAATATGAAGGGTTTCGTGGAGTCAGTGAAAGCGATATTGGAGATCTGCTCCACCACACATGGTCATTAACCCTGAGGCTCTGAGAGTTTATCCAGCACGGCCATCACTATGGCTGACTTGCCAACTTTTTCCACTACCGATGATTAATCAAACTGATCATGGTAACCCCATTTCTCTTACCACTTACTTAAGAATGGTATGAGTTTAGCAGAATTTCAAAGAGGAATACATGAGAGGGTCTCTTTTTGAGATTTTCAAGCTTTGATGCTGAGAGGCAGAGGAAAAAGCCCAGAAAGATTAATTTAATCTTATCAATATTCGGGTCAGTTTATTCTGCTTAGTTTGATTAAAATCGAATAACTTTACTGGATATGAGTTATCCAAATGTTCGCAATATTTGAGTCTGTTGCTCTAAGTGGGTCATACCTGAGTAATCTATACAGTTGGGGCAGCTAATTTCAGGCATAAGAGAACAGTCAGGTAAAATAGAGCAGAGATGGAGAGAAATACCACTGGGAGTGCCAATTACAGGTTTGAGTCAGGTTTGTGCTGTTTCTTTAGTCTCCTCCACTCCACAATCACAAAGCAAGATGGCGACCCTCCTGCTCTCAGCAGTAGTGTAGATATTCTTTATGTCTTTTGTTCTTCTTGCCTTCAACAATCATTCTTCCTATTTTCTCTTCTTTAAAATTAAATCCTTACCCTCTGTTAATTTTCCTTACTTTGGCTGTGTTTTCCTTTGCTAACATAATCTGGTTCTAGTCGTTCCTTGGATAACTGCTCAGTTAAGGCAGTTTAATCTGTACTTACGTGTTTCTGTCTTTTGTACATTTTAATTGTTTATTTGTTGTTTTTGGCATCTCTATGGCATTTTTGAGCCTCTCAAAAGTGAGTACTGTTTTAGCTACCTCCAATATCCAATAAGTGTTCTATACACATGAACAACTCTTAATAAATGGCTAATTGACAACCAGTTTTCTGTCAATGGAGTGTAATATTTCAATCCTTTCTGCCGGAGCTAAGTCCAAGATGCAACTCTCTTACCTGCTACAGTGACTGGTCTGCGCAGCCATCTGCCCAAACCCTGTGATTGGAATCCTTTAATGTGGAGATTTCTATTTGTGGGCATGAGTATGGATTGATGTATGACCAAAAGTACACCCCTCACTGAACACACAAGCCTTTGGTTTGCAGCCAAAGGCAATTATGTAGAATCTGAAGCTGTTTGTAATTCTAAGTTTAATGTCTTTTATGCTTCTCTCCAAGAGCCACCCCATCTCTAAGGAATTAGCATCAGGCCAGCCATTGGCTGCCATAGTTGTTTAGCAATCCATAGATCTTTTGCGTAGTTTGAAGTGGTTGAATATGCATTTTCTCTACACACCTGAATTATGATTGACTGATCTCTGCTGACCATATGTAACAGCCACATGATTATTTGTATGAGTCTGGACTATACAATGCAGCATACTATTGTGTATTAACTCAAACTGTTCTTTACTTGCTTCGTGTCTGTATGGAACTCCTTGAGGTTGAAGAAGGTTCTTTCATAGTCCTATGAAGACAGGTACAGCTGGTGATGACTCAATCTTTGTGGCTTAGCTGATAGATTTGGACCAACGAGAGCTGGAACTATCAAGGTATACAAGGTGAAGCTCAGTGGCTTTCAAACTTTAATGTGCCTTAGAATCACTTGGAGGACTTGTTGTTGAAGCATAAATTGCCAGGCTCCACCCTCAGGATTTTTGATTCAATAGGTCTGGGGTTTGTGGGAGAATCTGCACTTCTGACAAGTGTCTAGGTACAGGCTGGCAGGCACAGTGGGACCTTGTTGAGTTTCAAGCTTCTGACCATAATTTATGCCTAGAGAGTGGTGGTCCAACCTCCTTCCATATGTCCATGGGAGTGAACAAGCTCTTTGGTCTGTTTCACAAGCACTTTTATTAGTTCACCTCTGAGTCATGCTTAACACACTTGATTATAATGTTAAAGCAGAAACACTCAGCTTGAAGCTCCAGGGATACTTCCAGATATGTCACCACTAAAAAGCACCAGTCCAGGCAACTGGGCTATGATTGTCCATATGCTTAATACCTGAAACATTACCTGTGGGTCTTGGATATTTTTGCAGGATATAAAGGCAGAGAGGAGCAGGATGTAGAAAGATGAAAGGCTTTTGGAGTCAGCAACTGTATGAACATGTTAAACACTCTAAGACTCTGTTTGCTCTTCTTGAAAGCAGTATACTAATAGTTCATGGAGAAAGTATAAGAATTAAAAGTTTATAAAATCCCTCTTTTAATATGGGACACATAATACTTCCTAACGAATGGTGACTAAGTTCCTGTGTTTGTAACTTGGTATCTCTCCACTCTATATTCTGGCTGGTGCTATCATGGGGCCTCTATCTGCTCTGCAGAAGCAGCTGGACTTACTATGCATCAGAGAAGGCAGAGGTGGCTGCAAACTTTGGGCTTTGTCACACCCACTTAAGAGTAGAAGCAGGGAGGCTGGTGTTTTCTACAATCAGCATAGAAGTACTAGATGAGAGTGTCCATGGCACAAGACTGTGCCCCCATTGAAGTGTTTTGGCTTTTGGCTATTGACAAGGCCAGCCTTGGGCAAGAATTGGAAGTCCTCCAAATTTGTTTTAGCGCTTCTGGCCTCTCCATTCTCTGGCTCCTTTCTCCTGGGGCCTGTCCCCCCAACGCCCATCGAATCTTATTTTCTGAAAAGGAATTAGTGTCAGTGATTCTTAAAGCCTTTTGCTTCCCTAATTTCAACCTGGTGAGAATGACAGCCCCATGAGCCACTGGTGTGTTGGTATGTGTCATATCCTTCATGTGTACTGAGGTGGAAATAGCCCAGGTGGAGAACTGCTGTCTTAGGCAAGGTGTCACCATACTTGGTTGCATTTGTATGTTAATCCTTACTACTAATTGGGAACTGAAAGTTGCTGTCCTCTACTGAGGCAACCTCAGGCACCAGCAAGCAGGTCAGAAAGACTAAAATATCTTAGGTAGCTGCCCAGTCTGCATACAGATAAGATTGACCCTGAGTTTCAAATTGATACTAAAATTGTTTGTGCTTCCTAACGTTGACAATGTAGCATCAGAAAAATCAAAACACACACACTCTACACAACTTCCATTTGCAACCAATTTTTCTCATTATAGGAAACTATTATGGGGCAACCTTCAGCCAGCCTCCTTTTAAATAGGGTATAGCATCTTTTTAGGATAAAAATGCTCTTAGAGTCTCTGTTAGAAGAAATAACTCCTTTATTTTCATGATTTGAACCTGAGAAAAGAAACTGAAAGCACCCCGGGAAAGAAAAAGGACCCCTTCAGCTCTACTGGGATTCTACAGTGCGGCTCCAGCGTGTCTAGGGATTTCAAACCTGATGCTAAGACCATTGAGCGAGGAAGGAACAAATATCAGTTCCATGATAAGGAGGAAGCTTAAAATAGTAGGAACAAAGGAGAGCTTATGCAGTCCATAGAATATGAAGTGATGACAAGGAGAGCAAAATGAAGTTGAGAGTGAAAAGGAAATTGCACAAGAGAGCAGGGTAAAGAAATCCTAAATACCTCTAGTTTCAGTTTCTAGGAGGGGAAAAAATTCAAAGAATATCCCTACCTTTCAAAGGTGTTTGTTCAAACACAATGGCCTCCACTTAGCCTATGTTAGTTCTTTATCTCAGCTATCTAACTCTCTTAGATTTGCTCATGTAAGCTGAAAATCTAAGAGCCTTTCCTGGTGGGGTTTTCAAAAGACCCTGCTGCAGGCTTCAGGGGAAGATCATAGTTCTCTGTTACCACTGGAATGGATGTCCAGGTGCTATGCTATTTCCTTCAGCTTTACAGTAAAAAGGAGCTTCTTATTCACACTTTTCTCAGCAGTATTATCATAAGAGATTCCCCAGGAGGAAAGATAGACACAGCTGAACCATATTTGGTGAATCTGAACCACCTAGGATGTTTATTTTAGATAATACACTCTCTCTTCAGAAAAAAAAAATGTTACATACTTTATGCAGATAACATCCTCTATTCTCTGCCTAGCTTTATCTTTATGGGTACTTTGGGAAAGTGTCTTCAAGTTTGTAAGTGAAAGAGCTAGGATTCAAACCAAGACCTATCCATACCAGATACTATGCTAGATAGAACTGTGTATAATTCATTTATCGCATTCTCATAAAAACAGAACGAGGTAGCTATTTTTGGTCCTGTTTCGAAGTAATAGAATCGACGCAGAAAGAAGTCTATTTGTTTAGCCCATGCTCACAAATCCTGTAAGCAGCAGGATTTGTACTACTGTACGTAAGACTACAAACACCTGAATTTTTCCAGTGGTGGTAAGATGTAGGCAATGCAATCGGCCAAGGATCTTGAGAGGAAACAGAAAATTAGACACTTGTTGAGATGGGGTAATTAATCATACTCTTGTCTTCCTCTAAATGTTGAACCAGATAGATAGTGGGATAAGATAAATGAGTAGCTTTTCATACTGGAAATAGCAGATTGAGAAACATGGCTTAGAGGAGAGGCTGTAATCAGTTGTCCTAATGGCTTCCCCATGAATTGAACCAACGTACTCACCAAGCTGCAGATAGCACAGTAAGAGTACCGCAGGCTGCACCCTGGCCCGCATTTTCTTGCCTTGGGGAAGAGCAGAGATGGGGGAGGTGATGCTGGAATCTATTGGAAGGGGCTAGGTTACACGTGTTCAGTTCCTTCTTCCATTCGTGCCAATCTGATAATTTACTCTCTCTCTTAGGAAGTGAAGGGTGGATAGAAAAGACAAAAACATTTCTCCCATTTTTCCCTTCTTGGGAATGAAATGGAACTTTCCTCTCTTCCAAGGAAATATGAAGAGGCCTAGCTTAAGTGTCCCTCGAAAAGTAATGAAACTCTCTTCTAAAAAGTTTCTGTTTTGAATTTGAAGGAAAGATTTAAGGTTGCTTCTGGCTAAGCTGAGTTGATTTTCAAGCCTATGCATTTTGAGATCAGAGGCAATGCTCTAATTACTGACTTGCAAAATTAAAGTTAGCTCATCTGCTTAAAGTGAGATAACCCTATCCTTTGGGTGAGCAAGTAAAATATTCAGTCATTTTGGTGGAGAAAGGCAGCTAAGCCAATTGTTTAACTGGATTGGCTGAAAAAGAACTGAGAGGGATGGATTTCAAATGCAAGTCACATGCTTCTGTTCCAAGGCAGAAAAAAGAAATCAGTCAGAACATTTGGTTGAAAAGGAGTGTTTGAATACTAATGTAGGTGAACAGAAGGGAATAGCAAAGGAGAAAGACATAAATCAAAAAAGATGATATAACAGCTGCAGATAAATATGCAAGTTAAAGACGACTTTGATATTGATGAAGAATGTTGACTAATTTAGTTGAGTCCCCGATGATGTGACCACATCACCTTGTTCAGGGATGAGCTCATGTGTTCAGATTGCATAGAACTTTGTGTGTGAGCCAGCTCTCATCTTTGCATTTAACACAACGTTGCTTTATTGAGGAAAGAGCTTATGGTTAAGTTCCAGTTTGATGCTTTATGAGGCACATTGTGGCTAATATTCAGATTCCATGATGTGTTTTTCATTCTGGAGCTGCAGTTTCCACCAGGAGAAGGTCAAGAGTATGACTTTGGTATATCACAAACAGTTTGGTTGGTGATACATCCCAGATTTGTCTAGTGAATTTTAACATTTTGTTGATTAGTATTTACTAAGAGTTCATTCCTCACAGACTCCTAGTTATTCAGAACATCCTTTGACATATGTATACCTTCTTTCATCTTGAAAAATGATAAATCAGTCAACCACATGAACAACTGACCCTTTATTGGAATCAGAGACCAGAATTCTCGTTCCAGGCCTGACATTCACCTCTCTGTGAGCCTGGGGAAATCACTTTATTTATTCTTTCAACAAATATTTTTAGGTACCTACATCTTTTCAGCACTGGGCATGATTTCTGTTGAAAAGACAGGCCCTTAAACAAGTCATTACAATCAAGTGAAATCAGTGCTATTTTAGGGGACACACAGGACAGAGAAGGAGCTACATCTGTCCCAAAGGGTCAGCTAAAGCTTTATCATGCTTTTAGCTAAGACTTAAAATGCTAAATGAATATTTGAGGAATGAGCGTCTTGCAAAGAAGGAATTGCAGCTTAAGGCGAAAGACAAGAGCATTACTAAAACAGCACTTTAATTCGGAGAATTTTAGTTTGCTGGGAACACGGAGTGTGAGGCAAGCAGGTGGGAGCCTGGAGAGATTTAGGGGCAGAAATAGGAGGAACGTGGTGGGAAATGAGTCTGGAGAGATAGGTAAGATCTTTGGTTTTATCAAGCACAAAATACCTCCCTTACAAATTCTGAGAACCAAAGGAGAAAAATGTACACAGAATAGTTTTGTAATCTACAAGACGCTGTGTAAAGGTAAGACATTATTACTGGTGTGTTGGCTGTAGGTGGCGGTTCACTTTTCCAGGAACAGAAATGATTTTGCACAGATTTACGCTCTGATGACCCTTTTGACGAAAGTTGCAGTGTGGCAAGAATTTCGAGTGAAGATAAAAATGACAACGATGTAGTGTATTCATATATTTGTTTTCTACCTCCTTAGACATTTTCATTGATGTCTTTAGTAATTAATACAGGCAATGTCTGGAACATATGGCCAACCAATATAATAAATATTTCCCAGAACCCTCAAATCATTTCATATAGGGAAACACCTCACATAGAGGGGATCTTAAAACCTTCCCAGGCGATTGCTCTCTGCTCTATCACCATAAATTCTAGGCCTTGTCAGTGGAAGCTGAATCAGGCTTAAGTTTTTTTTTAAGTCCCAATTCAATTAATGCTTTCCGGTTTTGTTCCCAAGAAGAATGAATTTTAGCAATGCATTGTGAGTAATTTTCTTCAGAATAGCTGGCCAATATTTTTCCTGTTGGATAAACCCAATGCCTGGGCTTTTGCATCTGGCATATGGCTCAGGTCACTATGTGAGCCTATGATTCTTTATTTTCATGTTTTCTTCCTCTGATAAGACAAACCCAGCACAGATAAGAGTTCAGCCTATCTAAATGTTTTGCCCTGACTTCAAACGGACTTTCTGTTTTCTAAAGAAAGGTATGTGTAGCAGGTGGACAGCTTCTCATGCTTTTAGCCTGGTTTCCAAGCTGTCAAGCTTCTTGAAGAGAGAAAGTGAGTGAAGTTTGAAGGTGGAGGGAGCATATGAAGATATTATTGTCTTTTTAATTCTGTTATTTACAATTCCTGTATTTATCTTAAGGATACAGAAAGGGAAATGCCTGAAAAATAGAACATTATGCTCAGGACTAATACTTTGGTGCTTGTTAAGACTTACTCCAACAAATTTTTTGGTTATTTTTTGGCATTGATTGGTTTTATTATTTTGGGGATCATTAATGTCTCTTTAATTTTAAAGTGTTTCCCTTTATACCTGGAAGACTAGAGGGCTCAGGGAGGTGTCTGAGTTGGTGGAGATGTCTATGTTGGGAGGCAAGTTGAAAAGAGCAATGCAGAACATGGGGTCAGCTACTTTGGAAAGTTGGGGTGTCTGTGTGTCAATGATACATTTTCTGCTCTGGAGAAGTTTGGTTAGCTTTGGCTTTGGAGAATGTCATTCTGGGAGTGTGTATGTGTCTGTGTGTGGGAGCAACAAAGGGGCCACAACCAATGGGATTAAAAAGAGGCTTTGAATTGAACCCTCACCACCAGATTTGTTAGAACTTTAGTTCCCAAATATCCACTAACTCCTCTCTAGCATAATACTTGGGAGGCTCAGTCGTCCTTCTTGAAAGCCAGTAAAATTCTTCCTTTGTGGTTGCTGGGGCCAGCGTCTGCTCAGCCACTCTGTAGTCATAGCTGCTGCTCCTGTCACCTTGGCTGCTAAACTTGGAGCCTCCCCCAATGCCAGTGACCTGGCTTGCTCGTCTGCGTCCTGTCCCTGCTGGGGCTGATTTATTTGGCTCTGATGGTTATATCTCCTCATGTCACTCCTGTCCTTATGTGGTCCCACTGCTCTTTACAGTGTGGCTGAGAGGGCGTTCCTGTTCCTCTGCGTAACTCCCAGAATGGTCTTGCTCTCAGTTTCATACAGCGCCCCCTAGTGTTGGCACACTTTCATTCGATTGTCTCTTCTACCCACCTCTTGGCTCAAGTTCCTGCAGATCAGGGTGGGAATCACCTAGGATTGTCAGATTTAGTAAATAAAATAGACAATGCCCAGAGAAATTTGAGCTTCAGATAGACAATGGAGACTGTTTTGGCATAAGTAGGTCTCAAATGTACTTACACTAAAATATGCTTTGTTGGTTTTCTAAAGTTCAAATTTAACTGGGTGTCCTATATTTTACCTGGAAACCTAATAAGTATTAAATCCAAATTAGTAATCTCATTTCCAAGTTCCTCATTACGCTTAGAATATAACTGCTGTAACAGGTCAGATATGAAAAAGAAAGAAAATTGTTCCTTTTCTTAAACCCATTTACAAGGGAATGTACTCCGGACAATGCAGGGCTGAACCGGGGCTGTATTAATATAATTAAAAAAATGTTTTCCTTAAAATTTAAAGTCCAAAATCTGGCTCTGTCTTATTACCATCTAAATTTCCAAAAGCATGGACCTTGAGCTTGGCCTACAATTAAATCTTTATGATTCTAGTCACTTTTTATTTACATCAAATGGGTGATAGAATCTAGTGATTCAGACACTTTAATTTTGAAAAGTCAAAATATTTACATATCGATTGGGTTGTACAATATATTTTATGGGAAATTGAGTGTGAATGATTATTTCCCATTTTCCTTTTCTGATATAAAAATATAACTTATTTCAGGAAGAGGATACAATATATCTACCTGGAGACGACAGATCCGCAAACATCTGTCAACAAAAACAGCTTCCTACATGTCCATGGGTGGATGAATAAATAAAAAAGTGTGATATATACGTACACTGGGATATTATTCAGCCACCTGAAAAGAAGGGGATTCTAACACATGCTACAATATAGATGAATCTTAGGACATTATACTAAGTGAAATAAGCCAGACACAAAGGGTAAATATTGTATGATTCCACTTATATGAGGTACCCAGAGTAGTCAAATTCATAGAGACAGAAAGTAGAATGGTGGTTGCCAGGGATTGGAAGGAGGGGAAAAATGGGGAGTTGTTAAATGGTGTTAAAAAGTTTTAGAGACCTCTTGCAAAATAATGTGAATATATCTAGCATCACTGAACTGTACACTTAAAAGTGGTTAAGACAGTATGTTGTGTGTGTATTTTACTACGATTTAAAAATGAACAAAAAAAAAAAACCCCAATTTCTTATTTTTCCCCCTCAACACTGTCTAAAAACATTATTAACTTGTCCACCTAAAAATTATCTGGCCAGGTAAATCCATCAGATTACTCAATTAAGTTAGAAAATCAATAGGGCTTTTTTGATAACAGAAACTTTTCTATTCTTTCCTACTGGACTTTGACCTCATTGTTTCCTTGGTGGTTGGATTTATCTTGTTTTAGCTTTAATAGCTACAAATATGTTGCTTTAACAATTTGTTACAGATAGAGGAAAAAGGATTTTCCCTTACTTACACATCATTATGACAAATTAGAGTAATAAGGGAGATGTGTGGACAAGAATTCCTAGAGCACTGGGGAGAAGAAATGTGACTAGCCATCTTAGATGGAGCTGCACAAAATTCCTTGTGTGTTCCCTGATTTTATTTACATGCCTCGTTCTTGCCATACAAAGTCACAAGAATATTTAACTTCGGAAAGAATAGATAAGAAAAATCAGACTCCAAATATAACCATGATTTAGAGCAATGATAAAATGGTGTCTTAAATTAACGAATAAATCACTTCTAGTAGTTTTTATAGATTAATATGTTACTTTAAACATCATGTTTGACACAATACAAATGGTTCCCTTTTAGTAAATTGTTCTCTAGATAATTTCCACCTGATATTTACCTCCAAGAGGTAATTTTGGTCCTCAGGAAAAAAACCCTCAGTTTTGATAGTTTTTGCAACCTAAAGACTGGGCAATTTCTTGGCTAGTGTCATAAATTCAAGAAGCGTTTTTTGCTTTTGCAAGAATTCAATGGCATCAGAGTAGCCTGTGCAACTCTAAACACCTGGCAACTTGTGGAATTTGTGTAAAATATTTAGGGAATAAATGTAAAATGTTCTGTATAAAATATCTCAGTTGAGGTGTTGAGGTGCTACTGATTAAGGCAAAGTCGAGACTGAAATAGAAGCTAGCAATTTACTAAATTTATTCATCCACTCATTTCTTCATTCACTGAGCAAATATAAACCAAGGATTTAATATGTCAGGCAGTATTTTGAATTTGATTTTGATAGATGAACAACCAAGATGCACTTTGAATGGAAATACTATGAAGCTTTTGTTTCCCCAGTAATCTTTGTTTGGTATAAATAATCTAGATAATTGTCTAAATTTCCATATTAATTTTGTCTGTATAACGAAGCAGACAGCCGGAATCCTAATAATGGAAGGACACTCCACAACACTGAGAAGGAAGAGAGTAATGTGACTGGTCCTTAAATGTCACAGCATCCTGTCCTTAAGAGGCTTCTTGGGTATCACTCGCACTTTTCTGTCTCGCTGCACATTCATGGGGATGCTCACCCAGCCTTCTCTTTGTGCTGTCTGCCCATGTGCCAAACTCACTGCCCATCACTGATGTGACCCCACAGCCATCAGCCTGGCCAGCCTCTCCTTCAGTTGGGTAGAAGCACGTCACCTTTTAGAACTCAATATTCACTCCCAGCTTTCCTAAATTCTAGTAGACATATTTATCATCCTTCCCATGTTTTCTCTAAACAAGCTTTCCTGGAATGTCATTCAAATTCTGGAAGTGATGACAAAGCCATTGGAACAGGAATAGAGACGGGACAAGGGTATGTCCTGTGGAGAAA
Organism: Propithecus coquereli; assembly: GCF_000956105.1. Taxonomy (NCBI): domain Eukaryota; kingdom Metazoa; phylum Chordata; class Mammalia; order Primates; family Indriidae; genus Propithecus; species Propithecus coquereli. The sequence continues at coordinate 7,187,273 of NW_012155729.1, forward strand.
AAGTTAAACCATTGCACGGCCAATGAATAAAGGTGAACACTGGGAAGCCAACTGAGCTGCCATGTTGTACAGATGAAAGAAACAAGCTACTATTTTCCTAAACAGGAAATAATGTCCACAAAGAAAGAAATGTTTCCCGTTTTGTTCCAGTATAAAATCTCATCACATGAGTTGCAATCAGTCTGTAGCTTTATCCACATGACGCTTCAGCTTTTGTTCTCCCTTTTTCTTTGCCTGGGAAGACTTTATGGTTCCACTGGGAGAGACAGGGAGAGAAAGATCTGCTTGGTACTATTTAAGCTTTTAAAGAGCATTTACTTTTTTTTTTTTTCTTTTCCTACAGACCACAGCCAATTCCTGTTCCTCCCCTTTGAAAGAAACCCAGGCTGTACCTGCTCTTTCATCTCCTGCGTGTAAAACGTCTATCGGCTGGAAGCCCTGTGTGTCTTAATTTTCAAGGATTTTGGTTGTAAGCTGTTCAAGGCATGAGCTAAGGTTTCAGGCAAAAGTAACTTTAGTAGTTGAGCCTGATTTCTACCCCTGCTCTCTGTTCTTCAGGGCTATATGGGTAGCTTTCTTTGAGTGGATAAGCTGTCTAGCTAAGATGTAAACTTATGTCCCCTGGTATCTGATAAAGAGTCCTGGAGACTGACACTTGAAAAAAAAATAAAAAAGGGAGGAAAATAGAAAAGGAGAAACTGAATCCAAGGGCTTACAAAGGGATTAGAAAAGTACACCCCAGATGGAAAATTTTATGGGCTCTGGAGAAAATGTATAAGTGAAATATCAGTGTCATAAAATAACAGGAAATAGTGTAATCTACCTGATGGAGAAAATTGTCACTTTAAAAAAAAACTATCCTAATTTCCTTCAAAATTGTTCTTGTCTTTGAGCCAATAAACTATGGCTAAGCTGACCATGGGCCTTTCTTCTGCCAAACTCATATTTGCCAACAGAACCTTTGTGTGTTTACAATTGAAACTTTTCCATTCTATTTTTTTCCCTAATTAAAATAAAGCCACCCAGGGACAGACAGAAATCATACAATAAGGAAAGAAAATTGCTAATGATCTGGGTGAATTATGATCCAGAAATTTAGAGGAGAATCGGAGTGAGTGTTAGAGCAAAGGACTCAAAGCAAATTTGGGGTCAACCTGAAGAAATGTATAAGGGGAAAATCCTGCGTTTTTCTTTAATAAGTAATAATAATACGATTTGTTTTAAATATGTGCATGGTAGAAAATAAATCAGCAGATGAATGCCTAAGGCACTTATTCTGGGGAAATGTGATATTGATGTAAGTTTTTCCTCTCTTTTTTTTTCTTTTACCCCCTTCAAACCCCTAGGATGGATTACATGACTTAGTAAGCTATTACCAAGCATATGAAGAAAAACATGTTTGGTTGCTTGGACTGGGTATTATCAGTTTTACTTTCCTGTTATCTATGCAGATTATTTTGACTGAGATAATTATTAATAATTATGGCATTCCCAAAAGTAATGGTTTTAATTTGTTTCATAACCCATGATCTACACAGATACACACACACATACACAAAACCTATTCAACAACATGAAGTTGGGCCAGGCCTCGTGCTCAGTGCAGTAGAGAATAGGAAGATGAACTAGAAATCAAAGTTAAAAGTACAGATGCAAGAATGATTCAAGGTAGAAAGTGATAAAGGTCACCAGGGATGGAATAGGAAGATAAAACATGATGAGAGTTCAAAGCATGGAGGGATGATTTAGAGCTGGGATGGGAAACAGTCAAGTTTTCTTAGAGGGGTGGCACTTACACTGCACTATTAAGATTTGACAGGGTTGAGACATGATCCTAAATAGCTTTGCAGGAATCTTAAATAGAACTCTGCACATTTAGTGCTTCATTCACTCATTTAAAAAATGTTTGTCATACTGCAGGTATTCTAGGTTCTAGGGGTAGAGCAGTGAACCAAACAGTCCAATATTCCCCATGGAGCAGGCATTCTGTCAGGCAGGTCGTGGTCGTGGTATCTGAACATTTTATTTTCTTTGCACATTTGCTGACGTTTGAACAACTGATATTCGCTGCAAATTGAGCAAGCTTGTTTTTCCAACTAATCAATTTGAACCTATTGGCAGATTTTAGACTAGCTGTCAGGAAAAATACTGAGATAAAATTCAAGTATGCATATATAAAACTTCAAACAAAAATTACAGAATTACTATAATTTCCTAAGGAAATAATTAGAAAAATCATATGGATGGTATACAGTTTGGCAAGAAATTAAGAAGGAGAAAGGGAGATGATCATGGTTAAGAAATGTTTTGTCCCTACCAGAGATCAAGGATAAGAATGAAAGAAGGAAAAAAGTGGCCGACATCATTTGTAAGGCACAATGTAGGGAAGTAGAAATACAAAGTGCATGGAGTTAGTTTAAGAAGCAGGTTAGATTTAGAAGAAACATTCTCCTAATGACCACTGAGGAGCGTATGAGAATTTGTTGTTCGATGCATTGCAAATAACTTTCAAGTTCTCTGTCTTATATAATTTAAATCTAGGAAGATCAACTATGGAAGAAACGACAAATAGCAACAGCTTCTATATAATCTCCAGAACTAGGACTGGTCCATGAATACAACACGAATAGACTAATCTCACCAGAAAATGGATAAACATTTGCTCATTTGAAGTTGTATAATCACTAGCAAATGGTTTGCCAATATTTAAATTATTTTTTTTCTAATATATAAATAAGAAGATAAGATTTCAAAGAGGAATTAATCCTGTTTCTTTTCTTTTCTTTTTTTTTTCCCTTTTTTTTTATTTCAGCATATTATGGGGGTACAGATGTTTAAGTTATGTATGTTGCCCTTACCCCCCTGCCCCAAGTGCGAGTTTCAAATACGTCCATCCTTCGGGTGGTG
>NW_012155729.1:7191105-7199403 GCF_000956105.1 Propithecus coquereli
GCCAAGAGATATTAACAAAAATCCAACTCTATGAATTTATCCCTCTGTTTGGCTCTCTTGGCAATTATAGTACATTTCATTGTAGTCTTAATTAGGCCATTCCAGTGAAGCACTATGTCTTTTTTTTTCCCACTGAAGGAACTGTTTATGTGTACATATATTTTTGTTTTCCTAATTAGATCTTCCTGAGCTCCACAGTGGCAAGAACAAAATATGATTTATCTCTCCATCTCCAGCACTCAACAGAGGTCTTGACATAAAGCATTCCTTCAAAAATATCAGAATGAAAATAAGAATGGTAGATAGAAAAAAAAAAAAGAAAAAAGCAGAGTTAGTTGAGTGCCTGAAAATACTCCTTCTTTTACTTATCTTCATTTTCACTAAATGTGCAAAAACATCAAGCCAGTCAATAGTTACTTGGTACTTTATAAACCAGCATTCCCAGTGGGGGTGGACAGGAAGTGTAGAGGGGAAAGACACATGTATTTGGAAAATTCTCCACGTGGTTATGATATGTCCTTCCTTTTCTACACATAGATAAGAACTAATGTAACACACCAACTGTCCGCCCCCACCAAAAAGATTTGAACTCGAATTCCTAGTTAAGAGAATAGCGTATGCAAAGGCATGAGAATGGGAAACTATAGCGTTTTAGGACAACTGATAAACTTCATTTGGGGAAAGTATAGTACTTTGGATTGCCTGGCTCTATGTCAGTTTTTACTCCTGGGCTTTTAGTTATGATCATCAGATTGACTGCGAGGTACAAGGCAGAAGAGGTCTGGGGGGCATCTTGTTTTCCTTATCACCTGGAATTTCTTTACAGTGGTTGCGTGCACTTCCATTATTAGCCAACTGAAGAAGCCAGATACAGTCTCCTTCCTGCCACATAATTTTAGAAATAAAGCATTCCTAAAAGAAACTATTATTTCCCTAAATTGGAAATGGGAGCAAGGAAACCATAAATGACTTGCCAAAAATATATGCTGCCCTGATGCTAAAAGTCAGACTTACTCTGACATCACAGTCAAGCTCTGGGCTTTCCTCCCTGGCCTGGTCAGTGTTTTCAGCTTTCTGGGGGTTAAACATAGCCCAGAAACACGGTGTTACAAAACAGAATGGAAAACACTGGGCCCAGTTTAACTCGATTTCTCTGAATCAGGGTGGGTCACTGTTATCCTGAAATAGCATGTGAACAGCACAATTTTCTCAAACTCCTTCCACCATATTAAATTACCAAAATAAATAGCAGCTATATTTTATCTGCAGTATCAGCGAGATCATATAACACAACGTAGGCTGGTATCACTTAATAAGCTGGGCTTTTAAAAAACCCCACGGTGGAATATTGGAAAGAGTCGGGCGCTAATGCATACCACAGCATGTCTAGCTCATTACTGTATTATGACGAATTAAAGCTTTAGATCTGACTAATTGACTCCGAATCCCTGTGCTGTGCAATGTGATGCCTTCCCTTCTAAAGCAAACGTAAAGACAGATTTCTACAGCTTAATGCAGCAAAGTAGGCTGCCCCTGTGGAACTCATCTGGGTTGGCATAAGATGTGTTCAGTACAGTCCTCTTTCTTTAGGACTTGGAAGACAGTGAAAGAAATAGAGGCGTTGCTTTACTAGGTCAACCAAGAGAGGGAAAAAGAGGGAACGTAGCTAAATGAAAGATGCAAATATGTCGTGATTTTGATCTAATCACTTGTATTTTCCAAACAGAGCTGACCCCTGCATAACTGGAAATTTTGAACTCTCTGTTGAGGAGCTCATCTAATAGAGTGAAAATCTATAGATTCACTAATGTAAAATAGTTTTATTACTTTAGAGCATATGTTACTTAAGCTCAATGCCAGTGAAATGCTCACAAATTCTAGCAGGCCTGCTGACCAGGCAATTCTTTTAATTTGTTAGTCTATTATTAAACTGTTCATGTTTTAAAAAATGATTTACTTTGAAGTTTAACAACCCTCCTAATCTTGTTTATGATGCAATATAAACATATTCTAAGTTGACTAGATTTGAAAATCTAATAAATACGTTTCAGTTTTTGTGCTTAGATAAGAGTAAAAAAAACAAAAAAACCCCAAACCAAAAAATTAAAAAAACTCAAACTGCCGTAATCTCTTGATTAGGTGGTACAAAAATGCTACCTTTATAGATATTTTCATTCTCATTTACATGGTAGTTGACAGCATATAAGTGAGTAGTAACACATTTTTTAAAGAAATTACTGTGAGCCTATGTTCATAGATGCGAAGAATCATGGAGTTTCAAGAGACATTCATAGTTATCCAGTTAACCCAATACAGAAAGCCCCTTCTTTCTATGACTTTCTGAGAGTAGACCATTTATATTCTTGAACTCTTCCAGTGGTGAGGATCTCACTACATGAGGCAATCCATTCCATCTTTGGATAGCTGAGACAGTTAAAAAGTTCTTTTTTAAGATGAGCTAAAGTCTGCCAACCTGTAACTTTCCATCTGCTATCCCTACTTTTTCCTTTTGGAAAAATATAAACGAAACATGATTCCTCTTCTATATGGTAACTGTTCGAATATTTAAAGACAGCTATCACATTCCCCTTGCTTTTCAAATAGTTGATAAAATATAAGAAATAATTCAATCTCACTAGCAATAAAAAGAGTAAGTTAAAACAAAGATACCACTTGCAACCTATACATGAGCAAAGATTTACGGATGATGAAACCAAGAATTTTGACAAAGGATCAGGAAAAAGGCCACATAGATTTACCCTCTTACCATGTGGGAGGGTAAATCTATATGGCCTTTTTGGAAAGCAAGTTAGCAATATGTCAACTATCACATTTTAGGAATTATCTTAAGGAATTCATAGTTTTTTGGGCAAACACTCAGTTATAAAAGTGTTCGTGGAAACAATGTCCAATGTAACAAAGTTGGAAACAATCTTATAATGGTTAAATAAATTAAAGAATGCCTACTGTGATATTGGAAAATGATATTACAGAAGAATACTTAATGATGTGGTGTTAACTGGAAAAAATGAGTTATACGATAGTATGTGATCCTTATTCTCTAAAAAGCAAAAGCATATAATATTTGTCTATGTCTATACGCATATATATTTATGTAAGAGTAGAGAGATAGATAAACATGAGTAAATAAATCCTAAAAGGATTTACACAAAAGTGAAGCCAGTGGTCATTTAAATGAAGCCCCTTTTTCATTTTAGGTAATCATTTTACATCATCATTGCAGAGCATTGTGAAACATTTTTCTGGCACGTACTTTATTAGTTCCTCCCATGTCTCTTTGGCTTTGCATTATTCTTATACTCAACAAACACACTGCCTATGCTTCTATCCAAATCATTTTGTAAAATGTACCACAGGACAGGGCCCGGGACTGAGTGTGTTTTGTTTTTTGCCATCAGGATTTCATGGTTTCCTCTGATGGGACAAGGCATGCCAGCTTGTCTGTGTGCTGACATTAAAGATGAAATGCATTAATTCAATCATGTGAACTTTTAGCAAACACTTATGAAACACCCAGTAAATATCAGGCCTATGCTAGATATTAGATCTCCCAGTTGTCTATAAATCAGTGTCTTGTTTTACTTTAAGGACATTTAAATCCAGACCAAGGACTCTTCATCCATTCATTCAGCAAATATTTCTTGAGCATTTCTTATGAGTCAGCCAATCTGGTGGGTGCTGGGGGAATCAGATATGGCTCCTGTCTTTATGGAACTTACGGTCTTGTATGTGTTTTAAGATTGAGTTGGAGAGGTTGCATAACAAATTTGATTTAGTTCTTAAAATGTGCCTAACACCATCATAAGTGATTTACATGTATTATATCATTTAAGCCCCTCATAACCTTATGAAGTAGTGATAGTATTATCTCCACTTTAGAGATGTAGCTGGTGTTGGCAGTGGGGATTCAGCAACTTGCTTTAGGAGGTCTTAGCTAGAGAGTGGTCCGGCAGATGTAATGTGCAGCTGAGTGACTCAAGAGCATGCTCCAACCACACTCTACACCGTTAAACGTCAAGGGGCGACACGGAAGGGCAAAAGAGCTGTGTGGTAATACAAGATGAGATGAAGGAAGAAGTCAGGAAGGGTTTTCCTGGGGAGGCTGAGACCTGAGGGCCAAGTTGCCCTTGCTTGACCAAGCAGGGAAGTGAGAGAAGCACATTTCATGCTGAGGGAAGAGCACAGGCGACTTGTGGAGGGAGCAAGCTGAGTATATGGGACTGAGAGAGGACAAGTGGTGTGAAGAAGGTGGTAGTTGCCAGATGACGCAGCATCTCCGTAGACCGTCTGAAAGTGTTTAACCTCTTAACCTTAACCTTAAGAGTGATTAGACTTTCAAAAGTCTTTAAGCCAAGGGGTGTTTGAATCACTGAAACAAGAAATCATTCTGGCTATAATGGGGGGAATATATCAAAGGGAGACAAAGTTGATGTTCAAAGATTAATTAGGAAGCTATTGAAGCAATTTAGGCAAGAGCCTACAATGGCGATAGTGGAAGGAAAGGGCGACGAATAGACATGAGGAATGTTATCCCTAGACTTGGGCAAAGGAGCCCTTCCCCGGGCCTTTTGCTTTATAGAACCTCATTCTATTTCTGTTTGTACCCCTCCCCACAGAATCAACCCACTGAGAGCCACCATCACCCCCTTCTAGACCACACTTTGGTACCCAGCAGGTGTGTGGCTCTAGGCCTCGAGGTGGTTGCTGTGATCTGAATGTTTGTGCTCTCTACTCCCTTACAAATTCACATGTCAAAGCCTAATCACCAGTGTGTTACTATTAGGAGGTGGCACCTTTGGGAGGTGATTAGATCATCAGAGTAGAGCCCTCATGATTGGGATTAGTGCTCTTATTAAGAGGCCCCAGAAATCTACTTTATCCCTTCCTCCAAGTCAGGACCCAGTGAGATGATTTCTGTGAACCAGGAATCAAGCCCTCACCACACATTGAGCCTGCTGGAACTTTGATCTTAGACTTCTCAGCCTCCAGAACTGTGAGAAATAAATTCCTGTTGTTTTTAAGCTACCCAGTTTATGGTATTTTGTTATAGAAGCCTGAATGCACTAAGACAGTAGCAGCTTATAAACAGGTCGTGAAGAGAGCTTACAGAACCTGGACATGTAGCTTGGGTGCCCATGTGCGTGTCCACAATGTCACTTGCAGTAAGGTCTCTTCCAGCTGGGATGGGACAATCTGCAGTAGCCTGTGGTCTGCATCCGGGAGATGCTGGCCAGCTCTTTCTGAGTTAATAATTAAGGGTGTGGAACTCCAAGGAGATGGAGAATTTTTTTATTTGAACCATACTCTTCCTGGTCAATATGGAGGTATGTTTGTCAAGGTAGAAAAATGGAATTGTTTTACCTAACAGCTTGTTCATTTTATTTATACCTTTAAAAATGTTTCCACATATGGTATGTGGGCCTCTTTCCTTGGACACTACAAGTGTTAGGGGAAAGACTGTATTTTACAATTATGTAGGGGGTAAAGCTAACAGGATCTGGTGGTTGGGTATGGGTGCTGAAGGAAAGGGAGATATATATGATTAAGGGTTTCTTTCTTAGGGGGATGGATGGTGGTTAACATATTCAGGGATATAAAACACTTGGAGAATGTTAGAATCTGGGGGAGGATCCAGAGTTCATTTTTGATATGTCAATTTTCGATATCTTTGAGAAATCTAAGTGATGTCAAGCAGAAGTTATCAGTCTGAAACTCAGTCTGGTTATATCCCCCAACACCAAAAGGAAGAGAGGGTTACAGCACCCCTGCTTGGTAAGCATGAATGAATAAGAGTATTCTAAGGGTAAGGAGAAAGATGAAACCTCAAAAAGGGAGTAGATCCATTTATGTTCTGCTGAATGACACAGAATTGGATGAGAATAAAATTAGTCTATGGCAGGGGCAATGGCAGTTGTGTGTGAACAGTGGGTCTCTTGGGTCTTTTGTTTTGTAACTATTAGGACCTTTATGCTGTTGCTTGTGTATAAGAACCATCCTCTTGAAACCCAGTGTGTTAGCCTATCCTTGAGCTAGTGTTCCATCCACAAACCCTTATTGAGGCTTATTATTATTATTGCAATGTATTAGAAACTGTACAAGAGAGAAATTTAGTTGAATAGTGTATTTTGCTTCTTTTTAAAGAGTGCGTATTTTCTCAATATATACATTGAAAAGATTAAGGCGGAAGTGGCTACATCATTCCTAAATGACTGAACAAACTGATTCTCAGCAGATTGTTTCTTCAAAGTTAAATGATTATATAGCAGGAGGGTCAGGAGAAGAACAGAGTCTGACTACTTATAAGCCAAATACATGGTTTGGTTACTGAGCAATCAATGGGCTCACTGCCTAATGTGCACAGAAGCCCATACTGTGGCACTGGCCTTTGAGAAAAGAAAAACTTTATTGCAAGTTGACTGGCAAGGAGACAAGAGGAAAAATTCAAGTCTATCTCCCTGAGCTGGGAGCTGGGTCAGGTTTTATAAGCATGGAGTAATAAGGCATAATCTTATTAGATCTTGCAATGATTGGGGTGATTCTAGGAGGTGTGCTCTGATGGGACCGTATCATAAGGTGATGCCAGGGCTTGATCTGATTGGATCCTGGATCCTGCCCTGTGGTGTCCACTTCTTGATTCAGTCCCCACTCCTCAGTCTGGTCTGAGCCCTTAGGTTCCACCTATGGTTGCACACTTGGTTCATCTGGGCATGCTCAGGTTGTGTGACCTTCAACCTGGGGTCCATAGTAACTGAAAAACAACTCATAACTTTGTTATATAAAATTGGGCCAGATTGGTCGGGTACAGTTACAGTTTCTGTCCTTGGATTAGGGCATAGAAGACATGATCCCTTGGTCTTTAGTGAGGCTAAAAGGTATGCGATTAGGAGGTTGAATTCCTTCTTGCTAAATTAACTTGTGGTACAACAGTACCCAGAAGGATTTGCTGTATTGACTCAAGTTCAATGGGAGGACACCTTCCCAGTGACTGAGATTACATATAAAATGAGCAGCCACACCTGGGAGAGAATCCACAGCCTATCAGAGATCAAGATGAAAACTACTCATCTTAAAGATAAAAGTCATCTTTTCCACATCTAAAAACATTTATACATGTGTATATATAATATTTATTTATGTCTCCCATGTGGTGATTTAAGTACAAATGATTCTGAAACATATGGAATACATTTTCTTTAAAGTAAACAGAGATTGTTAATATTCAGGAAGAACCAATGGCAAAAATGAGTGTAGGCTTCTCTAAATCCCTAAGAATTCGAGGAAGTTACCAACTTCAGCTTACAGAAAAGAACTCCACATTTCCTGGAATATAGCAATTTATAAGCTAACAAAAGTTTGACCTCTATTTAGGAGTAATGTGGAGTTTATTTCCAACTCATTCACCATCATGGTGCTTGGCTAGTAATAATTTAACTATGGATGAAAGTGTCTATGATCCACACAAATATATTTCACTAATAGCAAACTAAATTTATCTCAAACTCAACTTCTTATCACAATCACAAAAGATGCCTTGAGCTACTTTATAGTCACCTGAGATAAGGGGAAAATAGAGTGGATGAAACATCTAAGTTTTGCAAACTTTACAAAAATATTTGACCATATAAATCACCTTGTTAGAGACCCTCACAAGCTTTGCAAGGGCCTCATGAAAATGAGAGAGATCTAGAAGTTTAAGCTTCACAAGCTTTATGGCAAATCATCTCTGTAGTAGGAAGGCAGAGGGGACGATGAAAAGCATGGAATTCTTTCCTTCTATGGGAACAGGATCTTGACTCAAGTGTGTTTCTCTTATTCTTCTTTTGATACTCTGGGAATTCTGAATGAATCTATTAAATAGGTTCTATTTGTATGGCTTAGAAGATTAGAATAAAGACCTCTGCTCTGATGAAGGAATTTGCATTTGTTTGGAACCTATTGGGCAACAATCTGTTCTCTGGCTATAGACTAGCATGGGAGGAAACAGCCAGCAAGTAGGCATTGGTGAGAGTAATTCCTTTAAACTTATGTTTTTCTATATATGAAAAAGATATTAAACAAGGGTTTTAAACCAGCATTTCAGGGCATGTTCATTACATTACTCAAGAATGAGTAAACAGGAAAATATGAGACATTGAAAGTATTTTGCAGCAAGAGAGAGGAGCAAAGCAATAGTTACTCATAAGTCTGCTTCCTCCCAAATAGGTTTATTTCATGAAGTATAAGAAATATTTAGAAAATATCTTGCTCTCAATGAGGACATTACTTGTGTTTTAAAAT